>NW_027473998.1:51502-104434 GCF_050947335.1 Megachile rotundata | reverse complement strand
AACTCATATTATTAGCCATATTATGCTTATATGATCGATAAAACGACAATTACTATACTTATTACACTCGCTGTTATCAATCTAACTCATATTATTAGCCATATTATGCTTATATGATCGATAGAACGACAATTACTATACTTATTACATTTATTATTATCAATCTAACTCATATTATTAGCCATATTATGGTTATATGACCGATAGAACGACAATTCCTATACTTATTACTCTTACTATTATCAATCTAACTCATATTATTAGCCATATTATGGTTATATGACCGATAGAACGACAATTATTATACTTGTTACTCTTATTATTATCAATCTAACTCATATTATTAGCCATATTATGCTTATATGATCGATAGAACGACAAGTACTATACTCACTACTCTTACTATTATCAATCTAACTCATATTATTAGCCATACTATGCTTATATGATCGATAAAACGACAATTACTATACTTATTACACTCGCTGTTATCAATCTAACTCATATTATTAGCCATATTATGCTTATATGATCGATAGAACGACAATTACTATACTTATTACATTTATTATTATCAATCTAACTCATATTATTAGCCATATTATGGTTATATGACCGATAGAACGACAATTCCTATACTTATTACTCTTATTATTATCAATCTAACTCATATTATTAGCCATATTATGGTTATATGACCGATAGAACGACAATTATTATACTTATTACTCTTATTATTATCAATCTAACTCATATTATTAGCCATATTATGCTTATATGATCGATAGAACGACAAGTACTATACTCACTACTCTTACTATTATCAATCTAACTCATATTATTAGCCATACTATGCTTATATGATCGATAGAACGACAATTACTATACTCATTACACTCACTATTATCAATCTAACTCATATTATTAGCCATACTATGCTTATATGATCGATAGAACGACAATTACTATACTTATTACTCTTATTATTATCAATCCAACTCATATTATTAGCCACATTATGCTTATATGATCGATAGAACGACAATTACTATACTTATTACACTCACTGTTATCAATCAAACTCATATTATTAGCCATATTATGCTTATATGATCGATAGAACGACAATTACTATACTTATTACATTTATTATTATCAATCTAACTCATATTATTAGACATATTATGGTTATATGACCGATAGAACGACAATTACTATACTTATTACTCTTATTATTATCAATCTAACTCATATTATTAGCCATATTATGGTTATATGACCGATAGAACGACAATTATTATACTAATTACTCTTATTATTATCAATCTAACTCGTATTATTAGCCATATTATGCTTATATGATCGATAGAACGACAATTACTATACTCACTACTCTTACTATTATCAAACTAACTCATATTATTAGCCATACTATGCTTATATGATCGATAGAACGACAATTACTATACTCATTACACTTACTATTATCAATCTAACTCATATTATTAGCCATATTATGCTTATATGATCGATAGAACGACAATTACTATACTTATTACACTCACTGTTATCAATCTAACTCATATTATTAGCCATATTCTGGTTATATGACCGATAGAACGACAATTACTATACTTATTACTCTTATTATTATCAATCTAACTCATATTATTAGCCATATTATGCTTATATGATCGATAGAACGACAATTACTATACTTATTACTCTAATTATTATCAATCTAACTCATATTATTAGCCACATTATGCTTATATGATCGATAGAACGACAATTACTATACTTATTACTCTAATTATTATCAATCTAACTGATATTATTAGCCACATTATGCTTATATGATCGATAGAACGACAATTACTATACTTATTACACTCACTGTTATCAATCTAACTCATACTATTAGCCATATTATGCTTATATGATCGATAGAACGACAATTATTATACTTATTACTCTTATTATTATCAATCTAACTCATATTATTAGCCATATTATGCTTATATGATCGATAGAACGACAATTACTATACTTATTACTCTAATTATTATCAATCTAACTCATATTATTAGCCATATTATGCTTATACGATCGATAGAACGACAATTACTATACTTATCACTCCTATTATTATCAATCTAACTCATATTATTAGCCATAGTATGCTTATATGATCGATAGAACGACAATTACAAACTTATTACACTCACTGTTATCAATCTAACTCATATTATTAGCCATATTATGCTTATATGATCGAGAGAACTCCAATTACTATACTTATTACTCTTATTATTATCAATCTAACTCATATTATTAACCATATTATGCAGATATGACCGATAGAACGACAATTACTATACTTATTACTCTTATTATTATCAATCTAACTCATATTATTAGCCATATTATGCTTATATGATCGATAGAACGACAATTACTATACTTATTACTCCTATTATTATCAATCTAACTCATATTATTAGCCATAGTATGCTTATATGATCGATAGAACGACAATTACAAACTTATTACACTCACTATTATCAATCTAACTCATATTATTAGCCATATTATGGTTATATGACCGATAGAACGACAATTATAATACTAATTACTCTTATTATTATCAATCTAACTCGTATTATTAGCCATATTATGCTTATATGATCGATAGAACGACAATTACTATACTCACTACTCTTACTATTATCAATCTAACTCATATTATTAGCCATATTATGCTTATATGATGGATAGAACGACAATTACTATACTTATTACTCTAATTATTATCAATCTTACTCATATTATTAGCCATATTATGCTTATATGATCGATAGTACGACAATTACTATACTCATTACTCTTATTATTATCAATCTATCTCATATCATTAGCCATATTATGCTTATATGATCGATAGAACGACAATTACTATACTTATTACTCTTATTATTATCAATCTAACTCATATTATTAGCCATATTATGCTTATATGATGGATAGAACGACAATTACTATACTTATTACTCCTATTATTAACAATCTAACTCATATTATTAGCCATAGTATGCTTATATGATCGATAGAACGACAATTACTACACTTATTACACTCACTGTTATCATTCTAACTCATATTATTAGCCATATTATGCTTATGTGATCGAGAGAACTCCAATTACTATACTTATTACTCTTATTATTATCAATCTAACTCATATCATTAACCATATTATGCAGATATGACCTATAGAACGACAATTACTATACTTATTACTCTTATTATTATCAATCTAACTCATATTATTAGGCATATTATGCTTATATGATCGATAAAACGACAATTACTATACTTATTACACTCACTGTTATCAATCTAACTCATATTATTAGGCATATTATGCTTATATGATCGATAGAACGACAATTACTATACTTATTACATTTATTATTATCAATCTAACTCATATTATTAGTCATATTATGGTTATATGACCGATAGAACGACAATTCCTATACTTATTACTCTTATTATTATCAATCTAACTCATGTTATTAGCCATATTATGGTTATATGACCGATAGAACGACAATTATTATACTTATTACTCTTATTATTATCAATCTAACTCATATTATTAGCCATATTATGCTTATATGATCGATAGAACGACAAGTACTATACTCACTACTCTTACTATTATCAATCTAACTCATATTATTAGCCATACTATGCTTATATGATCGATAGAACGACAATTACTATACTTATTACACTCACTGTTATCAATCTAACTCATATTATTAGCCATATTATGGTTATATGACCGATAGAACGACAATCACTATACATATTACTCTTATTATTATCAATCTAACTCATATTATTAACCATATTATGCTTATATGATGATAGAACGACAATTACTATACTTATTACTCTTATTATTATCAATCTAATTCATATTATTAGCCATATTATGCTTATATGATCGATAGAACGACAATTACTATACTTATTACTCCTATTATTATCAATCTAACTCATATTATTAGCCATAGTATGCTTATATGATCGATAGAACGACAATTACAAACTTATTACACTCACTGTTATCAATCTAACTCATATTATTAGCCATATTATGCTTATATGATCGAGAGAACTCCAATTACTATACTTATTACTCTTATTATTATCAATCTAACTCATATTATTAACCATATTATGCAGATATGACCGATAGAACGACAATTACTATACTTATTACTCTTATTATTATCAATCTAACTCATATTATTAGCCATATTATGCTTATATGATCGATAAAACGACAATTACTATACTTATTACACTCGCTGTTATCAATCTAACTCATATTATTAGCCATATTATGCTTATATGATCGATAGAACGACAATTACTATACTTATTACATTTATTATTATCAATCTAACTCATATTATTAGCCATATTATGGTTATATGACCGATAGAACGACAATTCCTATACTTATTACTCTTATTATTATCAATCTAACTCATATTATTAGCCATATTATGGTTATATGACCGATAGAACGACAATTATTATACTTATTACTCTTATTATTATCAATCTAACTCATATTATTAGCCATATTATGCTTATATGATCGATAGAACGACAAGTACTATACTCACTACTCTTACTATTATCAATCTAACTCATATTATTAGCCATACTATGCTTATATGATCGATAGAACGACAATTACTATACTCATTACACTCACTATTATCAATCTAACTCATATTATTAGCCATACTATGCTTATATGATCGATAGAACGACAATTACTATACTTATTACTCTTATTATTATCAATCTAACTCATATTATTAGCCACATTATGCTTATATGATCGATAGAACGACAATTACTATACTTATTACACTCACTGTTATCAATCAAACTCATATTATTAGCCATATTATGCTTATATGATCGATAGAACGACCATTACTATACTTATTACATTTATTATTATCAATCTAACTCATATTATTAGACATATTATGGTTATATGACCGATAGAACGACAATTACTATACTTATTACTCTTATTATTATCAATCTAACTCATATTATTAGCCATATTATGGTTATATGACCGATAGAACGACAATTATTATACTAATTACTCTTATTATTATCAATCTAACTCGTATTATTAGCCATATTATGCTTATATGATCGATAGAACGACAATTACTATACTCACTACTCTTACTATTATCAAACTAACTCATATTATTAGCCATACTATGCTTATATGATCGATAGAACGACAATTACTATACTCATTACACTTACTATTATCAATCTAACTCATATTATTAGCCATATTATGCTTATATGATCGATAGAACGACAATTACTATACTTATTACACTCACTGTTATCAATCTAACTCATATTATTAGCCATATTCTGGTTATATGACCGATAGAACGACAATTACTATACTTATTACTCTTATTATTATCAATCTAACTCGTATTATTAGCCATATTATGCTTATATGATCGATAGAACGACAATTACTATACTTATTACTCTAATTATTATCAATCTAACTCATATTATTAGCCACATTATGCTTATATGATCGATAGAACGACAATTACTATACTTATTACACTCACTGTTATCAATCTAACTCATACTATTAGCCATATTATGCTTATATGATCGATAGAACGACAATTACTATACTTATTACATTTATTATTATCAATCTAACTCATATTATTAGCCATATTATGGTTATATGACCGATAGAACGACAATTACTATACTTATTACTCTTATTATTATCGATCTAACTCATATTATTAGCCATATTATGGTTATATGACCGATAGAACGACAATTATTATACTTATTACTCTTATTATTATCAATCTAACTCATATTATTAGCCATATTATGCTTATATGATCGATAGAACGACAATTACTATACTTATTACTCTAATTATTATCAATCTAACTCATATTATTAGCCATATTATGCTTATATGATCGATAGAACGACAATTACTATACTTATCACTCCTATTATTATCAATCTAACTCATATTATTAGCCATATTATGCTTATATGATCGATAGAACGACAATTACTATACTTATTACACTCACTGTTATCAATCTAACTCATATTATTAGCCATATTATGGTTATATGACCGATAGAACGACAATTACTATACTTATTACTCGTATTATTATCAATCTAACTCATATTATTAACCATATTATGCAGATATGATCGATAGAACGACAAATACTATACTTATTACACTCACTGTTATCAATCTAACTCATATTATTAGCCATATTATGCTTATATGATCGATAAAACGACAATTACTATACTTATTACACTCGCTGTTATCAATCTAACTCATATTATTAGCCATATTATGCTTATATGATCGATAGAACGACAATTACTATACTTATTACATTTATTATTATCAATCTAACTCATATTATTAGCCATATTATGGTTATATGACCGATAGAACGACAATTCCTATACTTATTACTCTTACTATTATCAATCTAACTCATATTATTAGCCATATTATGGTTATATGACCGATAGAACGACAATTATTATACTTGTTACTCTTATTATTATCAATCTAACTCATATTATTAGCCATATTATGCTTATATGATCGATAGAACGACAAGTACTATACTCACTACTCTTACTATTATCAATCTAACTCATATTATTAGCCATACTATGCTTATATGATCGATAAAACGACAATTACTATACTTATTACACTCGCTGTTATCAATCTAACTCATATTATTAGCCATATTATGCTTATATGATCGATAGAACGACAATTACTATACTTATTACATTTATTATTATCAATCTAACTCATATTATTAGCCATATTATGGTTATATGACCGATAGAACGACAATTCCTATACTTATTACTCTTATTATTATCAATCTAACTCATATTATTAGCCATATTATGGTTATATGACCGATAGAACGACAATTATTATACTTATTACTCTTATTATTATCAATCTAACTCATATTATTAGCCATATTATGCTTATATGATCGATAGAACGACAAGTACTATACTCACTACTCTTACTATTATCAATCTAACTCATATTATTAGCCATACTATGCTTATATGATCGATAGAACGACAATTACTATACTCATTACACTCACTATTATCAATCTAACTCATATTATTAGCCATACTATGCTTATATGATCGATAGAACGACAATTACTATACTTATTACTCTTATTATTATCAATCCAACTCATATTATTAGCCACATTATGCTTATATGATCGATAGAACGACAATTACTATACTTATTACACTCACTGTTATCAATCAAACTCATATTATTAGCCATATTATGCTTATATGATCGATAGAACGACAATTACTATACTTATTACATTTATTATTATCAATCTAACTCATATTATTAGACATATTATGGTTATATGACCGATAGAACGACAATTACTATACTTATTACTCTTATTATTATCAATCTAACTCATATTATTAGCCATATTATGGTTATATGACCGATAGAACGACAATTATTATACTAATTACTCTTATTATTATCAATCTAACTCGTATTATTAGCCATATTATGCTTATATGATCGATAGAACGACAATTACTATACTCACTACTCTTACTATTATCAAACTAACTCATATTATTAGCCATACTATGCTTATATGATCGATAGAACGACAATTACTATACTCATTACACTTACTATTATCAATCTAACTCATATTATTAGCCATATTATGCTTATATGATCGATAGAACGACAATTACTATACTTATTACACTCACTGTTATCAATCTAACTCATATTATTAGCCATATTCTGGTTATATGACCGATAGAACGACAATTACTATACTTATTACTCTTATTATTATCAATCTAACTCATATTATTAGCCATATTATGCTTATATGATCGATAGAACGACAATTACTATACTTATTACTCTAATTATTATCAATCTAACTCATATTATTAGCCACATTATGCTTATATGATCGATAGAACGACAATTACTATACTTATTACTCTAATTATTATCAATCTAACTGATATTATTAGCCACATTATGCTTATATGATCGATAGAACGACAATTACTATACTTATTACACTCACTGTTATCAATCTAACTCATACTATTAGCCATATTATGCTTATATGATCGATAGAACGACAATTATTATACTTATTACTCTTATTATTATCAATCTAACTCATATTATTAGCCATATTATGCTTATATGATCGATAGAACGACAATTACTATACTTATTACTCTAATTATTATCAATCTAACTCATATTATTAGCCATATTATGCTTATACGATCGATAGAACGACAATTACTATACTTATCACTCCTATTATTATCAATCTAACTCATATTATTAGCCATATTATGCTTATATGATCGATAGAACGACAATTACTATACTTATTACACTCACTGTTATCAATCTAACTCATATTATTAGCCATATTATGGTTATATGACCGATAGAACGACAATTACTATACTTATTACTCGTATTATTATCAATCTAACTCATATTATTAACCATATTATGCAGATATGATCGATAGAACGACAAATACTATACTTATTACACTCACTGTTATCAATCTAACTCATATTATTAGCCATATTATGGTTATATGACCGATAGAACGACAATTACTATACTTATTACTCTTATTATTATCGATCTAACTCATATTATTAGCCATATTATGGTTATATGACCGATAGAACGACAATTATTATACTTATTACTCTTATTATTATCAATCTAACTCATATTATTAGCCATATTATGCTTATATGATCGATAGAACGACAAGTACTATACTCACTACTCTTACTATTATCAATCTAACTCATATTATTAGCCATACTATGCTTATATGATCGATAGAACGACAATTACTATACTTATTACACTCACTGTTATCAATCTAACTCATATTATTAGCCATATTATGGTTATATGACCGATAGAACGACAATCACTATACTTATTACTCTTATTATTATCAATCTAACTCATATTATTAACCATATTATGCTTATATGATGATAGAACGACAATTACTATACTTATTACTCTTATTATTATCAATCTAATTCATATTATTAGCCATATTATGCTTATATGATCGATAGAACGACAATTACTATACTTATTACTCCTATTATTATCAATCTAACTCATATTATTAGCCATAGTATGCTTATATGATCGATAGAACGACAATTACAAACTTATTACACTCACTGTTATCAATCTAACTCATATTATTAGCCATATTATGCTTATATGATCGAGAGAACTCCAATTACTATACTTATTACTCTTATTATTATCAATCTAACTCATATTATTAACCATATTATGCAGATATGACCGATAGAACGACAATTACTATACTTATTACTCTTATTATTATCAATCTAACTCATATTATTAGCCATATTATGCTTATATGATCGATAAAACGACAATTACTATACTTATTACACTCGCTGTTATCAATCTAACTCATATTATTAGCCATATTATGCTTATATGATCGATAGAACGACAATTACTATACTTATTACATTTATTATTATCAATCTAACTCATATTATTAGCCATATTATGCTTATATGATCGATAGAACGACAATTACTATACTTATTACACTCACTGTTATCAATCTAACTCATATTATTAGCCATATTCTGGTTATATGACCGATAGAACGACAATTACTATACTTATTACTCTTATTATTATCAATCTAACTCGTAATATTAGCCATATTATGCTTATATGATCGATAGAACGACAATTACTATACTTATTACTCTAATTATTATCAATCTAACTCATATTATTAGCCACATTATGCTTATATGATCGATAGAACGACAATTACTATACTTATTACACTCACTGTTATCAATCTAACTCATACTATTAGCCATATTATGCTTATATGATCGATAGAACGACAATTACTATACTTATTACATTTATTATTATCAATCTAACTCATATTATTAGCCATATTATGGTTATATGACCGATAGAACGACAATTACTATACTTATTACTCTTATTATTATCGATCTAACTCATATTATTAGCCATATTATGGTTATATGACCGATAGAACGACAATTATTATACTTATTACTCTTATTATTATCAATCTAACTCATATTATTAGCCATATTATGCTTATATGATCGATAGAACGACAATTACTATACTTATTACTCTAATTATTATCAATCTAACTCATATTATTAGCCATATTATGCTTATATGATCGATAGAACGACAATTACTATACTTATCACTCCTATTATTATCAATCTAACTCATATTATTAGCCATATTATGCTTATATGATCGATAGAACGACAATTACTATACTTATTACACTCACTGTTATCAATCTAACTCATATTATTAGCCATATTATGGTTATATGACCGATAGAACGACAATTACTATACTTATTACTCGTATTATTATCAATCTAACTCATATTATTAACCATATTATGCAGATATGATCGATAGAACGACAAATACTATACTTATTACACTCACTGTTATCAATCTAACTCATATTATTAGCCATATTATGCTTATATGATCGATAAAACGACAATTACTATACTTATTACACTCGCTGTTATCAATCTAACTCATATTATTAGCCATATTATGCTTATATGATCGATAGAACGACAATTACTATACTTATTACATTTATTATTATCAATCTAACTCATATTATTAGCCATATTATGGTTATATGACCGATAGAACGACAATTCCTATACTTATTACTCTTACTATTATCAATCTAACTCATATTATTAGCCATATTATGGTTATATGACCGATAGAACGACAATTATTATACTTGTTACTCTTATTATTATCAATCTAACTCATATTATTAGCCATATTATGCTTATATGATCGATAGAACGACAAGTACTATACTCACTACTCTTACTATTATCAATCTAACTCATATTATTAGCCATACTATGCTTATATGATCGATAAAACGACAATTACTATACTTATTACACTCGCTGTTATCAATCTAACTCATATTATTAGCCATATTATGCTTATATGATCGATAGAACGACAATTACTATACTTATTACATTTATTATTATCAATCTAACTCATATTATTAGCCATATTATGGTTATATGACCGATAGAACGACAATTCCTATACTTATTACTCTTATTATTATCAATCTAACTCATATTATTAGCCATATTATGGTTATATGACCGATAGAACGACAATTATTATACTTATTACTCTTATTATTATCAATCTAACTCATATTATTAGCCATATTATGCTTATATGATCGATAGAACGACAAGTACTATACTCACTACTCTTACTATTATCAATCTAACTCATATTATTAGCCATACTATGCTTATATGATCGATAGAACGACAATTACTATACTCATTACACTCACTATTATCAATCTAACTCATATTATTAGCCATACTATGCTTATATGATCGATAGAACGACAATTACTATACTTATTACTCTTATTATTATCAATCCAACTCATATTATTAGCCACATTATGCTTATATGATCGATAGAACGACAATTACTATACTTATTACACTCACTGTTATCAATCAAACTCATATTATTAGCCATATTATGCTTATATGATCGATAGAACGACAATTACTATACTTATTACATTTATTATTATCAATCTAACTCATATTATTAGACATATTATGGTTATATGACCGATAGAACGACAATTACTATACTTATTACTCTTATTATTATCAATCTAACTCATATTATTAGCCATATTATGGTTATATGACCGATAGAACGACAATTATTATACTAATTACTCTTATTATTATCAATCTAACTCGTATTATTAGCCATATTATGCTTATATGATCGATAGAACGACAATTACTATACTCACTACTCTTACTATTATCAAACTAACTCATATTATTAGCCATACTATGCTTATATGATCGATAGAACGACAATTACTATACTCATTACACTTACTATTATCAATCTAACTCATATTATTAGCCATATTATGCTTATATGATCGATAGAACGACAATTACTATACTTATTACACTCACTGTTATCAATCTAACTCATATTATTAGCCATATTCTGGTTATATGACCGATAGAACGACAATTACTATACTTATTACTCTTATTATTATCAATCTAACTCATATTATTAGCCATATTATGCTTATATGATCGATAGAACGACAATTACTATACTTATTACTCTAATTATTATCAATCTAACTCATATTATTAGCCACATTATGCTTATATGATCGATAGAACGACAATTACTATACTTATTACTCTAATTATTATCAATCTAACTGATATTATTAGCCACATTATGCTTATATGATCGATAGAACGACAATTACTATACTTATTACACTCACTGTTATCAATCTAACTCATACTATTAGCCATATTATGCTTATATGATCGATAGAACGACAATTATTATACTTATTACTCTTATTATTATCAATCTAACTCATATTATTAGCCATATTATGCTTATATGATCGATAGAACGACAATTACTATACTTATTACTCTAATTATTATCAATCTAACTCATATTATTAGCCATATTATGCTTATACGATCGATAGAACGACAATTACTATACTTATCACTCCTATTATTATCAATCTAACTCATATTATTAGCCATATTATGCTTATATGATCGATAGAACGACAATTACTATACTTATTACACTCACTGTTATCAATCTAACTCATATTATTAGCCATATTATGGTTATATGACCGATAGAACGACAATTACTATACTTATTACTCGTATTATTATCAATCTAACTCATATTATTAACCATATTATGCAGATATGATCGATAGAACGACAAATACTATACTTATTACACTCACTGTTATCAATCTAACTCATATTATTAGCCATATTATGGTTATATGACCGATAGAACGACAATTACTATACTTATTACTCTTATTATTATCGATCTAACTCATATTATTAGCCATATTATGGTTATATGACCGATAGAACGACAATTATTATACTTATTACTCTTATTATTATCAATCTAACTCATATTATTAGCCATATTATGCTTATATGATCGATAGAACGACAATTACTATACTTATTACTCTAATTATTATCAATCTAACTCATATTATTAGCCATATTATGCTTATACGATCGATAGAACGACAATCACTATACTTATTACTCTTATTATTATCAATCTAACTCATATTATTAACCATATTATGCTTATATGATGATAGAACGACAATTACTATACTTATTACTCTTATTATTATCAATCTAATTCATATTATTAGCCATATTATGCTTATATGATCGATAGAACGACAATTACTATACTTATTACTCCTATTATTATCAATCTAACTCATATTATTAGCCATAGTATGCTTATATGATCGATAGAACGACAATTACAAACTTATTACACTCACTGTTATCAATCTAACTCATATTATTAGCCATATTATGCTTATATGATCGAGAGAACTCCAATTACTATACTTATTACTCTTATTATTATCAATCTAACTCATATTATTAACCATATTATGCAGATATGACCGATAGAACGACAATTACTATACTTATTACTCTTATTATTATCAATCTAACTCATATTATTAGCCATATTATGCTTATATGATCGATAAAACGACAATTACTATACTTATTACACTCGCTGTTATCAATCTAACTCATATTATTAGCCATATTATGCTTATATGATCGATAGAACGACAATTACTATACTTATTACATTTATTATTATCAATCTAACTCATATTATTAGCCATATTATGGTTATATGACCGATAGAACGACAATTCCTATACTTATTACTCTTATTATTATCAATCTAACTCATATTATTAGCCATATTATGGTTATATGACCGATAGAACGACAATTATTATACTTATTACTCTTATTATTATCAATCTAACTCATATTATTAGCCATATTATGCTTATATGATCGATAGAACGACAAGTACTATACTCACTACTCTTACTATTATCAATCTAACTCATATTATTAGCCATACTATGCTTATATGATCGATAGAACGACAACTACTATACTCATTACACTCACTATTATCAATCTAACTCATATTATTAGCCATACTATGCTTATATGATCGATAGAACGACAATTACTATACTTATTACTCTTATTATTATCAATCTAACTCATATTATTAGCCACATTATGCTTATATGATCGATAGAACGACAATTACTATACTTATTACACTCACTGTTATCAATCAAACTCATATTATTAGCCATATTATGCTTATATGATCGATAGAACGACCATTACTATACTTATTACATTTATTATTATCAATCTAACTCATATTATTAGACATATTATGGTTATATGACCGATAGAACGACAATTACTATACTTATTACTCTTATTATTATCAATCTAACTCATATTATTAGCCATATTATGGTTATATGACCGATAGAACGACAATTATTATACTAATTACTCTTATTATTATCAATCTAACTCGTATTATTAGCCATATTATGCTTATATGATCGATAGAACGACAATTACTATACTTATTACTCTAATTATTATCAATCTAACTCATATTATTAGCCACATTATGCTTATATGATCGATAGAACGACAATTACTATACTTATTACACTCACTGTTATCAATCTAACTCATACTATTAGCCATATTATGCTTATATGATCGATAGAACGACAATTACTATACTTATTACATTTATTATTATCAATCTAACTCATATTATTAGCCATATTATGGTTATATGACCGATAGAACGACAATTACTATACTTATTACTCTTATTATTATCGATCTAACTCATATTATTAGCCATATTATGGTTATATGACCGATAGAACGACAATTATTATACTTATTACTCTTATTATTATCAATCTAACTCATATTATTAGCCACATTATGCTTATATGATCGATAGAACGACAATTACTATACTTATTACTCTAATTATTATCAATCTAACTCATATTATTAGCCATATTATGCTTATATGATCGATAGAACGACAATTACTATACTTATCACTCCTATTATTATCAATCTAACTCATATTATTAGCCATATTATGCTTATATGATCGATAGAACGACAATTACTATACTTATTACACTCACTGTTATCAATCTAACTCATATTATTAGCCATATTATGGTTATATGACCGATAGAACGACAATTACTATACTTATTACTCGTATTATTATCAATCTAACTCATATTATTAACCATATTATGCAGATATGATCGATAGAACGACAAATACTATACTCATTACACTCACTGTTATCAATCTAACTCATATTATTAGCCATATTATGCTTATATGATCGATAAAACGACAATTACTATACTTATTACACTCGCTGTTATCAATCTAACTCATATTATTAGCCATATTATGCTTATATGATCGATAGAACGACAATTACTATACTTATTACATTTATTATTATCAATCTAACTCATATTATTAGCCATATTATGCTTATATGATCGATAGAACGACAAGTACTATACTCACTACTCTTACTATTATCAATCTAACTCATATTATTAGCCATACTATGCTTATATGATCGATAGAACGACAACTACTATACTCATTACACTCACTATTATCAATCTAACTCATATTATTAGCCATATTATGGTTATATGACCGATAGAACGACAATTACTATACTTATTACTCTTATTATTATCGATCTAACTCATATTATTAGCCATATTATGGTTATATGACCGATAGAACGACAATTATTATACTTATTACTCTTATTATTATCAATCTAACTCATATTATTAGCCACATTATGCTTATATGATCGATAGAACGACAATTACTATACTTATTACTCTAATTATTATCAATCTAACTCATATTATTAGCCATATTATGCTTATATGATCGATAGAACGACAATTACTATACTTATCACTCCTATTATTATCAATCTAACTCATATTATTAGCCATATTATGCTTATATGATCGATAGAACGACAATTACTATACTTATTACACTCACTGTTATCAATCTAACTCATATTATTAGCCATATTATGGTTATATGACCGATAGAACGACAATTACTATACTTATTACTCGTATTATTATCAATCTAACTCATATTATTAACCATATTATGCAGATATGATCGATAGAACGACAAATACTATACTCATTACACTCACTGTTATCAATCTAACTCATATTATTAGCCATATTATGCTTATATGATCGATAAAACGACAATTACTATACTTATTACACTCGCTGTTATCAATCTAACTCATATTATTAGCCATATTATGCTTATATGATCGATAGAACGACAATTACTATACTTATTACATTTATTATTATCAATCTAACTCATATTATTAGCCATATTATGGTTATATGACCGATAGAACGACAATTCCTATACTTATTACTCTTACTATTATCAATCTAACTCATATTATTAGCCATATTATGGTTATATGACCGATAGAACGACAATTATTATACTTGTTACTCTTATTATTATCAATCTAACTCATATTATTAGCCATATTATGCTTATATGATCGATAGAACGACAAGTACTATACTCACTACTCTTACTATTATCAATCTAACTCATATTATTAGCCATACTATGCTTATATGATCGATAAAACGACAATTACTATACTTATTACACTCGCTGTTATCAATCTAACTCATATTATTAGCCATATTATGCTTATATGATCGATAGAACGACAATTACTATACTTATTACATTTATTATTATCAATCTAACTCATATTATTAGCCATATTATGGTTATATGACCGATAGAACGACAATTCCTATACTTATTACTCTTATTATTATCAATCTAACTCATATTATTAGCCATATTATGGTTATATGACCGATAGAACGACAATTATTATACTTATTACTCTTATTATTATCAATCTAACTCATATTATTAGCCATATTATGCTTATATGATCGATAGAACGACAAGTACTATACTCACTACTCTTACTATTATCAATCTAACTCATATTATTAGCCATACTATGCTTATATGATCGATAGAACGACAATTACTACACTCATTACACTCACTATTATCAATCTAACTCATATTATTAGCCATACTATGCTTATATGATCGATAGAACGACAATTACTATACTTATTACTCTTATTATTATCAATCCAACTCATATTATTAGCCACATTATGCTTATATGATCGATAGAACGACAATTACTATACTTATTACACTCACTGTTATCAATCAAACTCATATTATTAGCCATATTATGCTTATATGATCGATAGAACGACAATTACTATACTTATTACATTTATTATTATCAATCTAACTCATATTATTAGACATATTATGGTTATATGACCGATAGAACGACAATTACTATACTTATTACTCTTATTATTATCAATCTAACTCATATTATTAGCCATATTATGGTTATATGACCGATAGAACGACAATTATTATACTAATTACTCTTATTATTATCAATCTAACTCGTATTATTAGCCATATTATGCTTATATGATCGATAGAACGACAATTACTATACTCACTACTCTTACTATTATCAAACTAACTCATATTATTAGCCATACTATGCTTATATGATCGATAGAACGACAATTACTATACTCATTACACTTACTATTATCAATCTAACTCATATTATTAGCCATATTATGCTTATATGATCGATAGAACGACAATTACTATACTTATTACACTCACTGTTATCAATCTAACTCATATTATTAGCCATATTCTGGTTATATGACCGATAGAACGACAATTATTATACTTATTACTCTTATTATTATCAATCTAACTCATATTATTAGCCATATTATGCTTATATGATCGATAGAACGACAATTACTATACTTATTACTCTAATTATTATCAATCTAACTCATATTATTAGCCATATTATGCTTATACGATCGATAGAACGACAATTACTATACTTATCACTCCTATTATTATCAATCTAACTCATATTATTAGCCATATTATGCTTATATGATCGATAGAACGACAATTACTATACTTATTACACTCACTGTTATCAATCTAACTCATATTATTAGCCATATTATGGTTATATGACCGATAGAACGACAATTACTATACTTATTACTCGTATTATTATCAATCTAACTCATATTATTAACCATATTATGCAGATATGATCGATAGAACGACAAATACTATACTTATTACACTCACTGTTATCAATCTAACTCATATTATTAGCCATATTATGGTTATATGACCGATAGAACGACAATTACTATACTTATTACTCTTATTATTATCGATCTAACTCATATTATTAGCCATATTATGGTTATATGACCGATAGAACGACAATTATTATACTTATTACTCTTATTATTATCAATCTAACTCATATTATTAGCCATATTATGCTTATATGATCGATAGAACGACAATTACTATACTTATTACTCTAATTATTATCAATCTAACTCATATTATTAGCCATATTATGCTTATACGATCGATAGAACGACAATCACTATACTTATTACTCTTATTATTATCAATCTAACTCATATTATTAACCATATTATGCTTATATGATGATAGAACGACAATTACTATACTTATTACTCTTATTATTATCAATCTAATTCATATTATTAGCCATATTATGCTTATATGATCGATAGAACGACAATTACTATACTTATTACTCCTATTATTATCAATCTAACTCATATTATTAGCCATAGTATGCTTATATGATCGATAGAACGACAATTACAAACTTATTACACTCACTGTTATCAATCTAACTCATATTATTAGCCATATTATGCTTATATGATCGAGAGAACTCCAATTACTATACTTATTACTCTTATTATTATCAATCTAACTCATATTATTAACCATATTATGCAGATATGACCGATAGAACGACAATTACTATACTTATTACTCTTATTATTATCAATCTAACTCATATTATTAGCCATATTATGCTTATATGATCGATAAAACGACAATTACTATACTTATTACACTCGCTGTTATCAATCTAACTCATATTATTAGCCATATTATGCTTATATGATCGATAGAACGACAATTACTATACTTATTACATTTATTATTATCAATCTAACTCATATTATTAGCCATATTATGGTTATATGACCGATAGAACGACAATTCCTATACTTATTACTCTTATTATTATCAATCTAACTCATATTATTAGCCATATTATGGTTATATGACCGATAGAACGACAATTATTATACTTATTACTCTTATTATTATCAATCTAACTCATATTATTAGCCATATTATGCTTATATGATCGATAGAACGACAAGTACTATACTCACTACTCTTACTATTATCAATCTAACTCATATTATTAGCCATACTATGCTTATATGATCGATAGAACGACAACTACTATACTCATTACACTCACTATTATCAATCTAACTCATATTATTAGCCATACTATGCTTATATGATCGATAGAACGACAATTACTATACTTATTACTCTTATTATTATCAATCTAACTCATATTATTAGCCACATTATGCTTATATGATCGATAGAACGACAATTACTATACTTATTACACTCACTGTTATCAATCAAACTCATATTATTAGCCATATTATGCTTATATGATCGATAGAACGACCATTACTATACTTATTACATTTATTATTATCAATCTAACTCATATTATTAGACATATTATGGTTATATGACCGATAGAACGACAATTACTATACTTATTACTCTTATTATTATCAATCTAACTCATATTATTAGCCATATTATGGTTATATGACCGATAGAACGACAATTATTTTACTAATTACTCTTATTATTATCAATCTAACTCGTATTATTAGCCATATTATGCTTATATGATCGATAGAACGACAATTACTATACTCACTACTCTTACTATTATCAAACTAACTCATATTATTAGCCATACTATGCTTATATGATCGATAGAACGACAATTACTATACTCATTACACTTACTATTATCAATCTAACTCATATTATTAGCCATATTATGCTTATATGATCGATAGAACGACAATTACTATACTTATTACACTCACTGTTATCAATCTAACTCATATTATTAGCCATATTCTGGTTATATGACCGATAGAACGACAATTACTATACTTATTACTCTTATTATTATCAATCTAACTCATATTATTAGCCATATTATGCTTATATGATCGATAGAACGACAATTACTATACTTATTACTCTAATTATTATCAATCTAACTCATATTATTAGCCATATTATGCTTATACGATCGATAGAACGACAATCACTATACTTATTACTCTTATTATTATCAATCTAACTCATATTATTAACCATATTATGCTTATATGATGATAGAACGACAATTACTATACTTATTACTCTTATTATTATCAATCTAATTCATATTATTAGCCATATTATGCTTATATGATCGATAGAACGACAATTACTATACTTATTACTCCTATTATTATCAATCTAACTCATATTATTAGCCATAGTATGCTTATATGATCGATAGAACGACAATTACAAACTTATTACACTCACTGTTATCAATCTAACTCATATTATTAGCCATATTATGCTTATATGATCGAGAGAACTCCAATTACTATACTTATTACTCTTATTATTATCAATCTAACTCATATTATTAACCATATTATGCAGATATGACCGATAGAACGACAATTACTATACTTATTACTCTTATTATTATCAATCTAACTCATATTATTAGCCATATTATGCTTATATGATCGATAAAACGACAATTACTATACTTATTACACTCGCTGTTATCAATCTAACTCATATTATTAGCCATATTATGCTTATATGATCGATAGAACGACAATTACTATACTTATTACATTTATTATTATCAATCTAACTCATATTATTAGCCATATTATGGTTATATGACCGATAGAACGACAATTACTATACTTATTACATTTATTATTATCAATCTAACTCATATTATTAGCCATATTATGGTTATATGACCGATAGAACGACAATTCCTATACTTATTACTCTTATTATTATCAATCTAACTCGTATTATTAGCCATATTATGCTTATATGATCGATAGAACGACAATTACTATACTTATTACTCTAATTATTATCAATCTAACTCATATTATTAGCCACATTATGCTTATATGATCGATAGAACGACAATTACTATACTTATTACACTCACTGTTATCAATCTAACTCATACTATTAGCCATATTATGCTTATATGATCGATAGAACGACAATTACTATACTTATTACATTTATTATTATCAATCTAACTCATATTATTAGCCATATTATGGTTATATGACCGATAGAACGACAATTACTATACTTATTACTCTTATTATTATCGATCTAACTCATATTATTAGCCATATTATGGTTATATGACCGATAGAACGACAATTATTATACTTATTACTCTTATTATTATCAATCTAACTCATATTATTAGCCACATTATGCTTATATGATCGATAGAACGACAATTACTATACTTATTACTCTAATTATTATCAATCTAACTCATATTATTAGCCATATTATGCTTATATGATCGATAGAACGACAATTACTATACTTATCACTCCTATTATTATCAATCTAACTCATATTATTAGCCATATTATGCTTATATGATCGATAGAACGACAATTACTATACTTATTACACTCACTGTTATCAATCTAACTCATATTATTAGCCATATTATGGTTATATGACCGATAGAACGACAATTACTATACTTATTACTCGTATTATTATCAATCTAACTCATATTATTAACCATATTATGCAGATATGATCGATAGAACGACAAATACTATACTCATTACACTCACTGTTATCAATCTAACTCATATTATTAGCCATATTATGCTTATATGATCGATAAAACGACAATTACTATACTTATTACACTCGCTGTTATCAATCTAACTCATATTATTAGCCATATTATGCTTATATGATCGATAGAACGACAATTACTATACTTATTACATTTATTATTATCAATCTAACTCATATTATTAGCCATATTATGGTTATATGACCGATAGAACGACAATTCCTATACTTATTACTCTTACTATTATCAATCTAACTCATATTATTAGCCATATTATGGTTATATGACCGATAGAACGACAATTATTATACTTGTTACTCTTATTATTATCAATCTAACTCATATTATTAGCCATATTATGCTTATATGATCGATAGAACGACAAGTACTATACTCACTACTCTTACTATTATCAATCTAACTCATATTATTAGCCATACTATGCTTATATGATCGATAAAACGACAATTACTATACTTATTACACTCGCTGTTATCAATCTAACTCATATTATTAGCCATATTATGCTTATATGATCGATGGAACGACAATTACTATACTTATTACATTTATTATTATCAATCTAACTCATATTATTAGCCATATTATGGTTATATGACCGATAGAACGACAATTCCTATACTTATTACTCTTATTATTATCAATCTAACTCATATTATTAGCCATATTATGGTTATATGACCGATAGAACGACAATTATTATACTTATTACTCTTATTATTATCAATCTAACTCATATTATTAGCCATATTATGCTTATATGATCGATAGAACGACAAGTACTATACTCACTACTCTTACTATTATCAATCTAACTCATATTATTAGCCATACTATGCTTATATGATCGATAGAACGACAATTACTACACTCATTACACTCACTATTATCAATCTAACTCATATTATTAGCCATACTATGCTTATATGATCGATAGAACGACAATTACTATACTTATTACTCTTATTATTATCAATCCAACTCATATTATTAGCCACATTATGCTTATATGATCGATAGAACGACAATTACTATACTTATTACACTCACTGTTATCAATCAAACTCATATTATTAGCCATATTATGCTTATATGATCGATAGAACGACAATTACTATACTTATTACATTTATTATTATCAATCTAACTCATATTATTAGACATATTATGGTTATATGACCGATAGAACGACAATTACTATACTTATTACTCTTATTATTATCAATCTAACTCATATTATTAGCCATATTATGGTTATATGACCGATAGAACGACAATTATTATACTAATTACTCTTATTATTATCAATCTAACTCGTATTATTAGCCATATTATGCTTATATGATCGATAGAACGACAATTACTATACTCACTACTCTTACTATTATCAAACTAACTCATATTATTAGCCATACTATGCTTATATGATCGATAGAACGACAATTACTATACTCATTACACTTACTATTATCAATCTAACTCATATTATTAGCCATATTATGCTTATATGATCGATAGAACGACAATTACTATACTTATTACACTCACTGTTATCAATCTAACTCATATTATTAGCCATATTCTGGTTATATGACCGATAGAACGACAATTATTATACTTATTACTCTTATTATTATCAATCTAACTCATATTATTAGCCATATTATGCTTATATGATCGATAGAACGACAATTACTATACTTATTACTCTAATTATTATCAATCTAACTCATATTATTAGCCATATTATGCTTATACGATCGATAGAACGACAATTACTATACTTATCACTCCTATTATTATCAATCTAACTCATATTATTAGCCATATTATGCTTATATGATCGATAGAACGACAATTACTATACTTATTACACTCACTGTTATCAATCTAACTCATATTATTAGCCATATTATGGTTATATGACCGATAGAACGACAATTACTATACTTATTACTCGTATTATTATCAATCTAACTCATATTATTAACCATATTATGCAGATATGATCGATAGAACGACAAATACTATACTTATTACACTCACTGTTATCAATCTAACTCATATTATTAGCCATATTATGGTTATATGACCGATAGAACGACAATTACTATACTTATTACTCTTATTATTATCGATCTAACTCATATTATTAGCCATATTATGGTTATATGACCGATAGAACGACAATTATTATACTTATTACTCTTATTATTATCAATCTAACTCATATTATTAGCCATATTATGCTTATATGATCGATAGAACGACAATTACTATACTTATTACTCTAATTATTATCAATCTAACTCATATTATTAGCCATATTATGCTTATACGATCGATAGAACGACAATCACTATACTTATTACTCTTATTATTATCAATCTAACTCATATTATTAACCATATTATGCTTATATGATGATAGAACGACAATTACTATACTTATTACTCTTATTATTATCAATCTAATTCATATTATTAGCCATATTATGCTTATATGATCGATAGAACGACAATTACTATACTTATTACTCCTATTATTATCAATCTAACTCATATTATTAGCCATAGTATGCTTATATGATCGATAGAACGACAATTACAAACTTATTACACTCACTGTTATCAATCTAACTCATATTATTAGCCATATTATGCTTATATGATCGAGAGAACTCCAATTACTATACTTATTACTCTTATTATTATCAATCTAACTCATATTATTAACCATATTATGCAGATATGACCGATAGAACGACAATTACTATACTTATTACTCTTATTATTATCAATCTAACTCATATTATTAGCCATATTATGCTTATATGATCGATAAAACGACAATTACTATACTTATTACACTCGCTGTTATCAATCTAACTCATATTATTAGCCATATTATGCTTATATGATCGATAGAACGACAATTACTATACTTATTACATTTATTATTATCAATCTAACTCATATTATTAGCCATATTATGGTTATATGACCGATAGAACGACAATTCCTATACTTATTACTCTTATTATTATCAATCTAACTCATATTATTAGCCATATTATGGTTATATGACCGATAGAACGACAATTATTATACTTATTACTCTTATTATTATCAATCTAACTCATATTATTAGCCATATTATGCTTATATGATCGATAGAACGACAAGTACTATACTCACTACTCTTACTATTATCAATCTAACTCATATTATTAGCCATACTATGCTTATATGATCGATAGAACGACAACTACTATACTCATTACACTCACTATTATCAATCTAACTCATATTATTAGCCATACTATGCTTATATGATCGATAGAACGACAATTACTATACTTATTACTCTTATTATTATCAATCTAACTCATATTATTAGCCACATTATGCTTATATGATCGATAGAACGACAATTACTATACTTATTACACTCACTGTTATCAATCAAACTCATATTATTAGCCATATTATGCTTATATGATCGATAGAACGACCATTACTATACTTATTACATTTATTATTATCAATCTAACTCATATTATTAGACATATTATGGTTATATGACCGATAGAACGACAATTACTATACTTATTACTCTTATTATTATCAATCTAACTCATATTATTAGCCATATTATGGTTATATGACCGATAGAACGACAATTATTTTACTAATTACTCTTATTATTATCAATCTAACTCGTATTATTAGCCATATTATGCTTATATGATCGATAGAACGACAATTACTATACTCACTACTCTTACTATTATCAAACTAACTCATATTATTAGCCATACTATGCTTATATGATCGATAGAACGACAATTACTATACTCATTACACTTACTATTATCAATCTAACTCATATTATTAGCCATATTATGCTTATATGATCGATAGAACGACAATTACTATACTTATTACACTCACTGTTATCAATCTAACTCATATTATTAGCCATATTCTGGTTATATGACCGATAGAACGACAATTACTATACTTATTACTCTTATTATTATCAATCTAACTCATATTATTAGCCATATTATGCTTATATGATCGATAGAACGACAATTACTATACTTATTACTCTAATTATTATCAATCTAACTCATATTATTAGCCATATTATGCTTATACGATCGATAGAACGACAATCACTATACTTATTACTCTTATTATTATCAATCTAACTCATATTATTAACCATATTATGCTTATATGATGATAGAACGACAATTACTATACTTATTACTCTTATTATTATCAATCTAATTCATATTATTAGCCATATTATGCTTATATGATCGATAGAACGACAATTACTATACTTATTACTCCTATTATTATCAATCTAACTCATATTATTAGCCATAGTATGCTTATATGATCGATAGAACGACAATTACAAACTTATTACACTCACTGTTATCAATCTAACTCATATTATTAGCCATATTATGCTTATATGATCGAGAGAACTCCAATTACTATACTTATTACTCTTATTATTATCAATCTAACTCATATTATTAACCATATTATGCAGATATGACCGATAGAACGACAATTACTATACTTATTACTCTTATTATTATCAATCTAACTCATATTATTAGCCATATTATGCTTATATGATCGATAAAACGACAATTACTATACTTATTACACTCGCTGTTATCAATCTAACTCATATTATTAGCCATATTATGCTTATATGATCGATAGAACGACAATTACTATACTTATTACATTTATTATTATCAATCTAACTCATATTATTAGCCATATTATGGTTATATGACCGATAGAACGACAATTCCTATACTTATTACTCTTATTATTATCAATCTAACTCATATTATTAGCCATATTATGGTTATATGACCGATAGAACGACAATTATTATACTTATTACTCTTATTATTATCAATCTAACTCATATTATTAGCCATATTATGCTTATATGATCGATAGAACGACAAGTACTATACTCACTACTCTTACTATTATCAATCTAACTCATATTATTAGCCATACTATGCTTATATGATCGATAGAACGACAATTACTATACTCATTACACTCACTATTATCAATCTAACTCATATTATTAGCCATACTATGCTTATATGATCGATAGAACGACAATTACTATACTTATTACTCTTATTATTATCAATCTAACTCATATTATTAGCCATATTATGCTTATATGATCGATAGAACGACAATTACTATACTTATTACACTCACTGTTATCAATCAAACTCATATTATTAGCCATATTATGCTTATATGATCGATAGAACGACCATTACTATACTTATTACATTTATTATTATCAATCTAACTCATATTATTAGACATATTATGGTTATATGACCGATAGAACGACAATTACTATACTTATTACTCTTATTATTATCAATCTAACTCATATTATTAGCCATATTATGGTTATATGACCGATAGAACGACAATTATTATACTAATTACTCTTATTATTATCAATCTAACTCGTATTATTAGCCATATTATGCTTATATGATCGATAGAACGACAATTACTATACTCACTACTCTTACTATTATCAAACTAACTCATATTATTAGCCATACTATGCTTATATGATCGATAGAACGACAATTACTATACTCATTACACTTACTATTATCAATCTAACTCATATTATTAGCCATATTATGCTTATATGATCGATAGAACGACAATTACTATACTTATTACACTCACTGTTATCAATCTAACTCATATTATTAGCCATATTCTGGTTATATGACCGATAGAACGACAATTACTATACTTATTACTCTTATTATTATCAATCTAACTCATATTATTAGCCATATTATGCTTATATGATCGATAGAACGACAATTACTATACTTATTACTCTAATTATTATCAATCTAACTCATATTATTAGCCACATTATGCTTATATGATCGATAGAACGACAATTACTATACTTATTACACTAACTGTTATCAATCTAACTCATACTATTAGCCATATTATGCTTATATGATCGATAGAACGACAATTACTATACTTATTACATTTATTATTATCAATCTAACTCATATTATTAGCCATATTATGGTTATATGACCGATAGAACGACAATTACTATACTTATTACTCTTATTATTATCGATCTAACTCATATTATTAGCCATATTATGGTTATATGACCGATAGAACGACAATTATTATACTTATTACTCTTATTATTATCAATCTAACTCATATTATTAGCCATATTATGCTTATATGATCGATAGAACGACAATTACTATACTTATTACTCTAATTATTATCAATCTAACTCATATTATTAGCCATATTATGCTTATATGATCGATAGAACGACAATTACTATACTTATCACTCCTATTATTATCAATCTAACTCATATTATTAGCCATATTATGCTTATATGATCGATAGAACGACAATTACTATACTTATTACACTCACTGTTATCAATCTAACTCATATTATTAGCCATATTATGGTTATATGACCGATAGAACGACAATTACTATACTTATTACTCGTATTATTATCAATCTAACTCATATTATTAACCATATTATGCAGATATGATCGATAGAACGACAAATACTATACTTATTACACTCACTGTTATCAATCTAACTCATATTATTAGCCATATTATGCTTATATGATCGATAAAACGACAATTACTATACTTATTACACTCGCTGTTATCAATCTAACTCATATTATTAGCCATATTATGCTTATATGATCGATAGAACGACAATTACTATACTTATTACATTTATTATTATCAATCTAACTCATATTATTAGCCATATTATGGTTATATGACCGATAGAACGACAATTCCTATACTTATTACTCTTACTATTATCAATCTAACTCATATTATTAGCCATATTATGGTTATATGACCGATAGAACGACAATTATTATACTTGTTACTCTTATTATTATCAATCTAACTCATATTATTAGCCATATTATGCTTATATGATCGATAGAACGACAAGTACTATACTCACTACTCTTACTATTATCAATCTAACTCATATTATTAGCCATACTATGCTTATATGATCGATAAAACGACAATTACTATACTTATTACACTCGCTGTTATCAATCTAACTCATATTATTAGCCATATTATGCTTATATGATCGATAGAACGACAATTACTATACTTATTACTCTTATTATTATCAATCCAACTCATATTATTAGCCACATTATGCTTATATGATCGATAGAACGACAATTACTATACTTATTACACTCACTGTTATCATTCAAACTCATATTATTAGCCATATTATGCTTATATGATCGATAGAACGACAATTACTATACTTATTACATTTATTATTATCAATCTAACTCATATTATTAGACATATTATGGTTATATGACCGATAGAACGACAATTACTATACTTATTACTCTTATTATTATCAATCTAACTCATATTATTAGCCATATTATGGTTATATGACCGATAGAACGACAATTATTATACTAATTACTCTTATTATTATCAATCTAACTCGTATTATTAGCCATATTATGCTTATATGATCGATAGAACGACAATTACTATACTCACTACTCTTACTATTATCAAACTAACTCATATTATTAGCCATACTATGCTTATATGATCGATAGAACGACAATTACTATACTCATTACACTTACTATTATCAATCTAACTCATATTATTAGCCATATTATGCTTATATGATCGATAGAACGACAATTACTATACTTATTACACTCACTGTTATCAATCTAACTCATATTATTAGCCATATTCTGGTTATATGACCGATAGAACGACAATTACTATACTTATTACTCTTATTATTATCAATCTAACTCATATTATTAGCCATATTATGCTTATATGATCGATAGAACGACAATTACTATACTTATTACTCTAATTATTATCAATCTAACTCATATTATTAGCCACATTATGCTTATATGATCGATAGAACGACAATTACTATACTTATTACTCTAATTATTATCAATCTAACTCATATTATTAGCCACATTATGCTTATATGATCGATAGAACGACAATTACTATACTTATTACACTCACTGTTATCAATCTAACTCATACTATTAGCCATATTATGCTTATATGATCGATAGAACGACAATTACTATACTTATTACATTTATTATTATCAATCTAACTCATATTATTAGCCATATTATGGTTATATGACCGATAGAACGACAATTACTATACTTATTACTCTTATTATTATCGATCTAACTCATATTATTAGCCATATTATGGTTATATGACCGATAGAACGACAATTATTATACTTATTACTCTTATTATTATCAATCTAACTCATATTATTAGCCATATTATGCTTATATGATCGATAGAACGACAAGTACTATACTCACTACTCTTACTATTATCAATCTAACTCATATTATTAGCCATACTATGCTTATATGATCGATAGAACGACAATTACTATACTCATTACACTCACTATTATCAATCTAACTCATATTATTAGCCATACTATGCTTATATGATCGATAGAACGACAATTACTATACTTATTACTCTTATTATTATCAATCTAACTCATATTATTAGCCATATTATGCTTATATGATCGATAGAACGACAATTACTATACTTATTACACTCACTGTTATCAATCAAACTCATATTATTAGCCATATTATGCTTATATGATCGATAGAACGACCATTACTATACTTATTACATTTATTATTATCAATCTAACTCATATTATTAGACATATTATGGTTATATGACCGATAGAACGACAATTACTATACTTATTACTCTTATTATTATCAATCTAACTCATATTATTAGCCATATTATGGTTATATGACCGATAGAACGACAATTATTATACTAATTACTCTTATTATTATCAATCTAACTCGTATTATTAGCCATATTATGCTTATATGATCGATAGAACGACAATTACTATACTCACTACTCTTACTATTATCAAACTAACTCATATTATTAGCCATACTATGCTTATATGATCGATAGAACGACAATTACTATACTCATTACACTTACTATTATCAATCTAACTCATATTATTAGCCATATTATGCTTATATGATCGATAGAACGACAATTACTATACTTATTACACTCACTGTTATCAATCTAACTCATATTATTAGCCATATTCTGGTTATATGACCGATAGAACGACAATTACTATACTTATTACTCTTATTATTATCAATCTAACTCATATTATTAGCCATATTATGCTTATATGATCGATAGAACGACAATTACTATACTTATTACTCTAATTATTATCAATCTAACTCATATTATTAGCCACATTATGCTTATATGATCGATAGAACGACAATTACTATACTTATTACACTAACTGTTATCAATCTAACTCATACTATTAGCCATATTATGCTTATATGATCGATAGAACGACAATTACTATACTTATTACATTTATTATTATCAATCTAACTCATATTATTAGCCATATTATGGTTATATGACCGATAGAACGACAATTACTATACTTATTACTCTTATTATTATCGATCTAACTCATATTATTAGCCATATTATGGTTATATGACCGATAGAACGACAATTATTATACTTATTACTCTTATTATTATCAATCTAACTCATATTATTAGCCATATTATGCTTATATGATCGATAGAACGACAATTACTATACTTATTACTCTAATTATTATCAATCTAACTCATATTATTAGCCATATTATGCTTATATGATCGATAGAACGACAATTACTATACTTATCACTCCTATTATTATCAATCTAACTCATATTATTAGCCATATTATGCTTATATGATCGATAGAACGACAATTACTATACTTATTACACTCACTGTTATCAATCTAACTCATATTATTAGCCATATTATGGTTATATGACCGATAGAACGACAATTACTATACTTATTACTCGTATTATTATCAATCTAACTCATATTATTAACCATATTATGCAGATATGATCGATAGAACGACAAATACTATACTTATTACACTCACTGTTATCAATCTAACTCATATTATTAGCCATATTATGCTTATATGATCGATAAAACGACAATTACTATACTTATTACACTCGCTGTTATCAATCTAACTCATATTATTAGCCATATTATGCTTATATGATCGATAGAACGACAATTACTATACTTATTACATTTATTATTATCAATCTAACTCATATTATTAGCCATATTATGGTTATATGACCGATAGAACGACAATTCCTATACTTATTACTCTTACTATTATCAATCTAACTCATATTATTAGCCATATTATGGTTATATGACCGATAGAACGACAATTATTATACTTGTTACTCTTATTATTATCAATCTAACTCATATTATTAGCCATATTATGCTTATATGATCGATAGAACGACAAGTACTATACTCACTACTCTTACTATTATCAATCTAACTCATATTATTAGCCATACTATGCTTATATGATCGATAAAACGACAATTACTATACTTATTACACTCGCTGTTATCAATCTAACTCATATTATTAGCCATATTATGCTTATATGATCGATAGAACGACAATTACTATACTTATTACTCTTATTATTATCAATCCAACTCATATTATTAGCCACATTATGCTTATATGATCGATAGAACGACAATTACTATACTTATTACACTCACTGTTATCATTCAAACTCATATTATTAGCCATATTATGCTTATATGATCGATAGAACGACAATTACTATACTTATTACATTTATTATTATCAATCTAACTCATATTATTAGACATATTATGGTTATATGACCGATAGAACGACAATTACTATACTTATTACTCTTATTATTATCAATCTAACTCATATTATTAGCCATATTATGGTTATATGACCGATAGAACGACAATTATTATACTAATTACTCTTATTATTATCAATCTAACTCGTATTATTAGCCATATTATGCTTATATGATCGATAGAACGACAATTACTATACTCACTACTCTTACTATTATCAAACTAACTCATATTATTAGCCATACTATGCTTATATGATCGATAGAACGACAATTACTATACTCATTACACTTACTATTATCAATCTAACTCATATTATTAGCCATATTATGCTTATATGATCGATAGAACGACAATTACTATACTTATTACACTCACTGTTATCAATCTAACTCATATTATTAGCCATATTCTGGTTATATGACCGATAGAACGACAATTACTATACTTATTACTCTTATTATTATCAATCTAACTCATATTATTAGCCATATTATGCTTATATGATCGATAGAACGACAATTACTATACTTATTACTCTAATTATTATCAATCTAACTCATATTATTAGCCACATTATGCTTATATGATCGATAGAACGACAATTACTATACTTATTACTCTAATTATTATCAATCTAACTCATATTATTAGCCACATTATGCTTATATGATCGATAGAACGACAATTACTATACTTATTACACTCACTGTTATCAATCTAACTCATACTATTAGCCATATTATGCTTATATGATCGATAGAACGACAATTACTATACTTATTACATTTATTATTATCAATCTAACTCATATTATTAGCCATATTATGGTTATATGACCGATAGAACGACAATTACTATACTTATTACTCTTATTATTATCGATCTAACTCATATTATTAGCCATATTATGGTTATATGACCGATAGAACGACAATTATTATACTTATTACTCTTATTATTATCAATCTAACTCATATTATTAGCCATATTATGCTTATATGATCGATAGAACGACAATTACTATACTTATTACTCTAATTATTATCAATCTAACTCATATTATTAGCCATATTATGCTTATACGATCGATAGAACGACAATTACTATACTTATCACTCCTATTATTATCAATCTAACTCATATTATTAGCCATATTATGCTTATATGATCGATAGAACGACAATTACTATACTTATTACACTCACTGTTATCAATCTAACTCATATTAATAGCCATATTATGCTTATATGATGATAGAACGACAATTACTATACTTATTACTCTTATTATTATCAATCTAACTCATATTATTAGCCATATTATGCTTACATGATGGATAGAACGACAATTACTATACTTATTACTCTAATTATTATCAATCTAACTCATATTATTAGCCATATTATGCTTATATGATCGATAGAAATACAATTACTATACTTATTACACTCACTGTTATCAATCTAACTCATACTATTAGCCATATTATGCTTATATGATCGATAGAACGACAATTACTATACTTATTACACTCACTGTTATCAATCTAACTCATACTATTAGCCATATTATGGTTATATGACCGATAGAACGACAATTACTATACTTATTACTCTTTTTATTATCAATCTAACTCATATTATTAACCATATTATGCAGATATGAACGATAGAACGACAATTACTATACTTATTACTCTTATTATTATCAATCTAACTCATATTATTAGCCATATCATGTTTATATGATCGATAGAACGACAATTACTACACTTATTACTCTTATTATTATCAATCTAACTCATATTATTAACCATATTATGCTTATATGATGATAGAACGACAATTACTATACTTATTACTCTTATTATTATCAATCTAACTCATATTATTAGCCATATTATGCTTATATGATCGATAGAACGACAGTTACTATACTTATTACTCCTATTATTATCAATCTAACTCATATTATTAGCCATAGTATGCTTATATGATCGATAGAACGACAATTACTATACTTATTACACTCACTGTTATCAATCTAACTCATATTATTAGCCATATTATGCTTATATGATCGAGAGAACTCCAATTACTATACTTATTACTCTTATTATTATCAATCTAACTCATATTATTAACCATATTATGCAGATATGACCGATAGAACGACAATTCCTATACTTATTACTCTTATTATTATCAATCTAACTCATATTATTAGCCATATTATGGTTATATGACCGATAGAACGACAATTATTATACTTATTACTCTTATTATTATCAATCTAACTCATATTATTAGCCATATTATGCTTATATGATCGATAGAACGACAATTATTATACTTATTACTCTTATTATTATCAATGTAACTCATATTATTAGCCATAATATGCTTATATGATCGATAGAACGACAATTACTATACTCACTACTCTTATTATTATCAATCTAACTCATATTATTAGCCATACTATGCTTATATGATCGATAGAACGACAATTACTATACTCACTACACTTACTATTATCAATCTAACTCATATTATTAGCCATACTAGGCTTATATGATCGATAGAACGACAATTACTATACTTATTACTCTTATTATTATCAATCTAACTCATATTAATAGCCATATTATGCTTATATGATGATAGAACGACAATTACTATACTTATTACTCTAATTATTATCAATCTAACTCATATTATTAGCCATATTATGCTTATATGATCGATAGAAATACAATTACTATACTTATTACACTCACTGTTATCAATCTAACTCATACTATTAGCCATATTATGCTTATATGATCGATAGAACGACAATTACTATACTTATTACACTCACTGTTATCAATCTAACTCATACTATTAGCCATATTATGGTTATATGACCGATAGAACGACAATTACTATACTTATTACTCTTTTTATTATCAATCTAACTCATATTATTAACCATATTATGCAGATATGAACGATAGAACGACAATTACTATACTTATTACTCTTATTATTATCAATCTAACTCATATTATTAGCCATATCATGTTTATATGATCGATAGAACGACAATTACTACACTTATTACTCTTATTATTATCAATCTAACTCATATTATTAACCATATTATGCTTATATGATGATAGAACGACAATTACTATACTTATTACTCTTATTATTATCAATCTAACTCATATTATTAGCCATATTATGCTTATATGATCGATAGAACGACAGTTACTATACTTATTACTCCTATTATTATCAATCTAACTCATATTATTAGCCATAGTATGCTTATATGATCGATAGAACGACAATTACTATACTTATTACACTCACTGTTATCAATCTAACTCATATTATTAGCCATATTATGCTTATATGATCGAGAGAACTCCAATTACTATACTTATTACTCTTATTATTATCAATCTAACTCATATTATTAACCATATTATGCAGATATGACCGATAGAACGACAATTCCTATACTTATTACTCTTATTATTATCAATCTAACTCATATTATTAGCCATATTATGGTTATATGACCGATAGAACGACAATTATTATACTTATTACTCTTATTATTATCAATCTAACTCATATTATTAGCCATATTATGCTTATATGATCGATAGAACGACAATTATTATACTTATTACTCTTATTATTATCAATGTAACTCATATTATTAGCCATAATATGCTTATATGATCGATAGAACGACAATTACTATACTCACTACTCTTATTATTATCAATCTAACTCATATTATTAGCCATACTATGCTTATATGATCGATAGAACGACAATTACTATACTCACTACACTTACTATTATCAATCTAACTCATATTATTAGCCATACTAGGCTTATATGATCGATAGAACGACAATTACTATACTTATTACTCTTATTATTATCAATCTAACTCATATTAATAGCCATATTATGCTTATATGATGATAGAACGACAATTACTATACTTATTACTCTTATTATTATCAATCTAACTCATATTATTAGCCATATTATGCTTACATGATGGATAGAACGACAATTACTATACTTATTACTCTAATTATTATCAATCTAACTCATATTATTAGCCATATTATGCTTATATGATCGATAGAAATACAATTACTATACTTATTACACTCACTGTTATCAATCTAACTCATACTATTAGCCATATTATGCTTATATGATCGATAGAACGACAATTACTATACTTATTACACTCACTGTTATCAATCTAACTCATACTATTAGCCATATTATGGTTATATGACCGATAGAACGACAATTACTATACTTATTACTGTTTTTATTATCAATCTAACTCATATTATTAACCATATTATGCAGATATGAACGATAGAACGACAATTACTATACTTATTACTCTTATTATTATCAATCTAACTCATATTATTAGCCATATCATGTTTATATGATCGATAGAACGACAATTACTATACTTATTACTCTTATTATTATCAATCTAACTCATATTATTAACCATATTATGCTTATATGATGATAGAACGACAATTACTATACTTATTACTCTTATTATTATCAATCTAACTCATATTATTAGCCATATTATGCTTATATGATCGATAGAACGACAGTTACTATACTTATTACTCCTATTATTATCAATCTAACTCATATTATTAGCCATAGTATGCTTATATGATCGATAGAACGACAATTACTATACTTATTACACTCACTGTTATCAATCTAACTCATATTATTAGCCATATTATGCTTATATGATCGAGAGAACTCCAATTACTATACTTATTACTCTTATTATTATCAATCTAACTCATATTATTAACCATATTATGCAGATATGACCGATAGAACGACAATTACTATACTTATTACTCTTATTATTATCAATCTAACTCATATTATTAGCCATATTATGCTTATATGATCGATAAAACGACAATTACTATACTTATTACACTCGCTGTTATCAATGTAACTCATATTATTAGCCATATTATGCTTATATGATCGATAGAACGACAATTACTATACTTATTACACTCACTGTTATCAATCTAACTCATATTATTAGCCATATTCTGGTTATATGACCGATAGAACGACAATTACTATACTTATTACTCTTATTATTATCAATCTAACTCATATTATTAGCCATATTATGCTTATATGATCGATAGAACGACAATTACTATACTTATTACTCTAATTATTATCAATCTAACTCATATAATTAGCCACATTATGCTTATATGATCGATAGAACGACAATTACTATACTTATTACACTCACTGTTATCAATCTAACTCATACTATTAGCCATATTATGCTTATATGATCGATAGAACGACAATTACTATACTTATTACATTTATTATTATCAATCTAACTCATATTATTAGCCATATTATGGTTATATGACCGATAGAACGACAATTACTATACTTATTACTCTTATTATTATCGATCTAACTCATATTATTAGCCATATTATGGTTATATGACCGATAGAACGACAATTATTATACTTATTACTCTTATTATTATCAATCTAACTCATATTATTAGCCATATTATGCTTATATGATCGATAGAACGACAATTACTATACTTATTACTCTAATTATTATCAATCTAACTCATATTATTAGACATATTATGGTTATATGACCGATAGAACGACAATTACTATACTTATTACTCTTATTATTATCAATCTAACTCATATTATTAGCCATATTATGGTTATATGACCGATAGAACGACAATTATTATACTAATTACTCTTATTATTATCAATCTAACTCGTATTATTAGCCATATTATGCTTATATGATCGATAGAACGACAATTACTATACTCACTACTCTTACTATTATCAATCTAACTCATATTATTAGCCATACTATGCTTATATGATCGATAGAACGACAATTACTATACTCATTACACTTACTATTATCAATCTAACTCATATTATTAGCCATATTATGCTTATATGATCGATAGAACGACAATTACTATACTTATTACACTCACTGTTATCAATCTAACTCATATTATTAGCCATATTCTGGTTATATGACCGATAGAACGACAATTACTATACTTATTACTCTTATTATTATCAATCTAACTCATATTATTAGCCATATTATGCTTATATGATCGATAGAACGACAATTACTATACTTATTACTCTAATTATTATCAATCTAACTCATATAATTAGCCACATTATGCTTATATGATCGATAGAACGACAATTACTATACTTATTACACTCACTGTTATCAATCTAACTCATACTATTAGCCATATTATGCTTATATGATCGATAGAACGACAATTACTATACTTATTACATTTATTATTATCAATCTAACTCATATTATTAGCCATATTATGGTTATATGACCGATAGAACGACAATTACTATACTTATTACTCTTATTATTATCGATCTAACTCATATTATTAGCCATATTATGGTTATATGACCGATAGAACGACAATTATTATACTTATTACTCTTATTATTATCAATCTAACTCATATTATTAGCCATATTATGCTTATATGATCGATAGAACGACAATTACTATACTTATTACTCTAATTATTATCAATCTAACTCATATTATTAGACATATTATGGTTATATGACCGATAGAACGACAATTACTATACTTATTACTCTTATTATTATCAATCTAACTCATATTATTAGCCATATTATGGTTATATGACCGATAGAACGACAATTATTATACTAATTACTCTTATTATTATCAATCTAACTCGTATTATTAGCCATATTATGCTTATATGATCGATAGAACGACAATTACTATACTCACTACTCTTACTATTATCAATCTAACTCATATTATTAGCCATACTATGCTTATATGATCGATAGAACGACAATTACTATACTCATTACACTTACTATTATCAATCTAACTCATATTATTAGCCATATTATGCTTATATGATCGATAGAACGACAATTACTATACTTATTACACTCACTGTTATCAATCTAACTCATATTATTAGCCATATTCTGGTTATATGACCGATAGAACGACAATTACTATACTTATTACTCTTATTATTATCAATCTAACTCATATTATTAGCCATATTATGCTTATATGATCGATAGAACGACAATTACTCTACTTATTACTCTAATTATTATCAATCTAACTCATATTATTAGCCACATTATGCTTATATGATCGATAGAACGACAATTACTATACTTATTACACTCACTGTTATCAATCTAACTCATACTATTAGCCATATTATGCTTATATGATCGATAGAACGACAATTACTATACTTATTACATTTATTATTATCAATCTAACTCATATTATTAGCCATATTATGGTCATATGACCGATAGAACGACAATTACTATACTTATTACTCTTATTATTATCGATCTAACTCATATTATTAGCCATATTATGGTTATATGACCGATAGAACGACAATTATTATACTTATTACTCTTATTATTATCAATCTAACTCATATTATTAGCCATATTATGCTTATATGATCGATAGAACGACAATTACTATACTTATTACTCTAACTATTATCAATCTAACTCATATTATTAGCCATATTATGCTTATATGATCGATAGAACGACAATTACTATACTTATCACTCCTATTATTATCAATCTAACTCATATTATTAGCCATATTATGCTTATATGATCGATAGAACGACAATTACTATACTTATTACACTCACTGTTATCAATCTAACTCATATTATTAGCCATATTATGGTTATATGACCGATAGAACGACAATTACTATACTTATTACTCGTATTATTATCAATCTAACTCATATTATTAACCATATTATGCAGATATGATCGATAGAACGACAAATACTATACTTATTACACTCACTGTTATCAATCTAACTCATATTATTAGCCATATTATGGTTATATGACCGATAGAACGACAATTATTATACTAATTACTCTTATTATTATCAATCTAACTCGTATTATTAGCCATATTATGCTTATATGATCGATAGAACGACAATTACTATACTCACTACTCTTACTATTATCAATCTAACTCATATTATTAGCCATACTATGCTTATATGATCGATAGAACGACAATTACTATACTCATTACACTTACTATTATCAATCTAACTCATATTATTAGCCATATTATGCTTATATGATCGATAGAACGACAAATACTATACTTATTACACTCACTGTTATCAATCTAACTCATATTATTAGCCATATTCTGGTTATATGACCGATAGAACGACAATTACTATACTTATTACTCTTATTATTATCAATCTAACTCATATTATTAGCCATATTATGCTTATATGATCGATAGAACGACAATTACTATACTTATTACTCTAATTATTATCAATCTAACTCATATTATTAGCCACATTATGCTTATATGATCGATAGAACGACAATTACTATACTTATTACATTTATTATTATCAATCTAACTCATATTATTAGACATATTATGGTTATATGACCGATAGAACGACAATTACTATACTTATTACTCTTATTATTATCAATCTAACTCATATTATTAGCCATATTATGCTTATATGATCGATAGAACGACAATTACTATACTCACTACTCTTATTATTATCAATCTAACTCATATTATTAGCCATACTATGCTTATATGATCGATAGAACGACAATTACTATACTCACTACACTTACTATTATCAATCTAACTCATATTATTAGCCATACTAGGCTTATATGATCGATAGAACGACAATTACTATACTTATTACTCTTATTATTATCAATCTAACTCATATTAATAGCCATATTATGCTTATATGATGATAGAACGACAATTACTATACTTATTACATTTATTATTATCAATCTAACTCATATTATTAGCCATATTATGGTTATATGACCGATAGAACGACAATTACTATACTTATTACACTCACAATTATCAATCTAACTCATATTATTAACCATGTTATGCAGATATGATCGATAGAACGACAATTACTATCCTTATTACTCTTATTATTATCAATCTAACTCATATTATTAGCCATATTATGCTTATATGATCGATAGTACGACAACTACTATACTAATTACTCTTATTATTATCAATCTAACTCATATTATTAGCCATATTATGCTTATATGATCGATAGTACGACAATTACTATACTTATTACTCTTATTATTATCAATCTAACTCATACTATTAGCCATATTATGCTTATATGATCGATAGAACGACAATTACTATACTTATTACACTCACTGTTATCAATCTAACTCATATTATTAGCCATATTATGCTTATATGATGGATAGAACGACAATTACTATACTTATTACTCTAATTATTATCAATCTAACTCATATTATTAGCCATATTATGCTTATATGATCGATAGTACGACAATTACTATACTCATTACTCTTATTATTATCAATCTATCTCATATCATTTGCCATATTATGCTTATATGATCGATAGAACGACAATTACTATACTTATTACTCTTATTATTATCAATCTAACTCATATTATTAGCCATATTATGCTTATATGATCGATAGTACGACAATTACTATACTCATTACTCTTATTATTATCAATCTAACTCATATCATTAGCCATATTATGCTTATATGATCGATAGAACGACAATTACTATACTTATTACTCTTATTATTATCAATCTAACTCATATTATTAGCCATATTATGCTTATATGATGGATAGAACGACAATTACTATACTTATTACTCTAATTATTATCAATCTAACTCATATTATTAGCCATATTATGCTTATATGATCGATAGTACGACAATTACTATACTTATTACTCTAATTATTATCAATCTAACTCATATTATTAGCCACATTATGCCTATATGATCGATAGAACGACAATTACTATACTTATTACACTCACTGTTATCAATCTAACTCATATTATTAGCCATATTATGCTTATATGATCGATAGAACGACAATTACTATACTTATTACATTTATTATTATCAATCTAACTCATATTATTAGCCATATTATGGTTATATGACCGATAGAACGACAATTACTATACTTATTACTCTTATTATTATCAATGTAACTCATATTATTAGCCATATTATGCTTATATGATCGATAGAACGACAATTACTATACTCACTACTCTTATTATTATCAATCTAACTCATATTATTAGCCATACTATGCTTATATGATCGATAGAACGACAATTACTATACTCACTACACTTACTATTATCAATCTAACTCATATTATTAGCCATACTAGGCTTATATGATCGATAGAACGACAATTACTATACTTATTACTCTTATTATTATCAATCTAACTCATATTAATAGCCATATTATGCTTATATGATGATAGAACGACAATTACTATACTTATTACTCTTATTATTATCAATCTAACTCATATTATTAGCCATATTAAGCTTACATGATGGATAGAACGACAATTACTATACTTATTACTCTAATTATTATCAATCTAACTCATACTATTAGCCATATTATGCTTATATGATCGATAGAACGACAATTACTATACTTATTACACTCACTGTTATCAATCTTACTCATACTATTAGCCATATTATGGTTATATGACCGATAGAACGACAATTACTATACTTATTACTCTAATTATTATCAATCTAACTCATATTATTAGCCATATTATGCTTATATGATCGATAGTACGACAATTACTATACTCATTACTCTTATTATTATCAATCTATCTCATATCATTAGCCATATTATGCTTATATGATCGATAGAACGACAATTACTATACTCATTACTCTTATTATTATCAATCTATCTCATATCATTAGCCATATTATGCTTATATGATCGATAGAACGACAATTACTATACTTATTACTCTTATTATTATCAATCTAACTCATATCATTAGCCATATTATGCTTATATGATCGATAGAACGACAATTACTATACTTATTACTCTTATTATTATCAATCTAACTCATATTATTAGCCACATTATGCTTATATGATCGATAGAACGACAATTACTATTCTTATTACTCTAATTATTATCAATCTAACTCATATTATTAGCCACATTATGCTTATATGATCGATAGAACGACAATTACTATACTTATTACACTCACTGTTATCAATCTAACTCATATTATTAGCCATATTATGCTTATATGACCGATAGAACGACAATTACTATACTTATTACTCTTATTATTATCAATCTAACTCATATTATTAGCCATATTATTGTTATATGACCGATAGAACGACAATTATTATACTTATTACTCTTATTATTATCAATCTAACTCATATTATTAGCCATATTATGCTTATATGATCGATAGGACGACAATTACTATACTTATTACTCTAATTATTATCATTCTAACTCATATTATTAGCCATATTATGCTTATATGATCGATAGAACGACAATTACTATACTTATTACTCTAATTATTATCATTCTAACTCATATTATTAGCCATATTATGCTTATATGATCGATAGAACGACAATTACTATTATTATTACACTCACTGTTATCAATCTAACTCATATTATTAGCCATATTATACTTATATGATCGATAGAACGACAATTACTATACTTATTACTCTTATTATTCTCAATCTAACTCATATCCTTAGACATATTATGCTTATATGATCGATAGAACGACAATTACTATACTTATTACTCTTATTATTATCAATCTAACTCATATCATTAGCCATATTATGCTTATATGATCGATAGAACGACAATTACTATACTTATTACTCTTATTATTATCAATCTAACTCATATTATTAGCCACATTATGCTTATATGATCGATAGAACGACAATTACTATTCTTATTACTCTAATTATTATCAATCTAACTCATATTATTAGCCACATTATGCTTATATGATCGATAGAACGACAATTACTATACTTATTACACTCACTGTTATCAATCTAACTCATATTATTAGCCATATTATGCTTATATGACCGATAGAACGACAATTACTATACTTATTACTCTTATTATTATCAATCTAACTCATATTATTAGCCATATTATGCTTATATGACCGATAGAACGACAATTACTATACTTATTACTCTTATTATTATCAATCTAACTCATATTATTAGCCATATTATTGTTATATGACCGATAGAACGACAATTATTATACTTATTACTCTTATTATTATCAATCTAACTCATATTATTAGCCATATTATGCTTATATGATCGATAGAACGACAATTACTATACTTATTACTCTAATTATTATCATTCTAACTCATATTATTAGCCATATTATGCTTATATGATCGATAGAACGACAATTACTATTATTATTACACTCACTGTTATCAATCTAACTCATATTATTAGCCATATTATACTTATATGATCGATAGAACGACAATTACTATACTTATTACTCTTATTATTATCAATCTAACTCATATCCTTAGACATATTATGCTTATATGATCGATAGAACGACAATTACTATACTTATTACTCTTATTATTATCAATCTAACTCATATTAATAGCCATATTATGCTTATATGATGATAGAACGACAATTACTATACTTATTACTCTTATTATTATCAATCTAACTCATATTATTAGCCATATTATGGTTATATGACCGATAGAACGACAATTATTATACTTATTACTCTTACTATTATCAATCTAACTCATATTATTAGCCATATTATGCTTATATGATCGATAGAACGACAATTACTATACTCACTACTCTTACTATTATCAATCTAACTCATATTATTAGCCATATTATGCTTATATGATCGATAGAACGACAATTACTATACTTATTACACTCACTGTTATCAATCTAACTCATACTATTAGCCATATTATGTTTATATGATCGATAGAACGACAACTACTATACTTATTACACTCACTGTTATCAATCTAACTAATATTATTAACCATATTATGCAGATATGAACGATAGAACGACAATTACTATACTTATTACTCTTATTATTATCAATCTAACTCATATTATTAGCCATATTATGCTTATATGATGGATAGAACGACAATTACTATACTTATTACTCTAATTATTATCAATCTAACTCATATTATTAGCCATATTATGCTTATATGATCGATAGTACGACAATTACTATACTCATTACTCTTATTATTATCAATCTATCTCATATCATTAGCCATATTATGCTTATATGATCGATAGAACGACAATTACTATACTTATTACTCTTATTATTATCAATCTAACTCATATTATTAGCCATATTATGCTTATATGATCGATAGTACGACAATTACTATACTCATTACTCTTATTATTATCAATCTAACTCATATTATTAGCCATATTATTGTTATATGACCGATAGAACGACATTTATTATACTTATTACTCTTATTATTATCAATCTAACTCATATTATTAGCCATATTATGCTTATATGATCGATAGAACGACAATTACTATACTTATTACTCTAATTATTATCATTCTAACTCATATTATTAGCCATATTATGCTTATATGATCGATAGAACGACAATTACTATACTTATTACACTCACTGTTATCAATCTAACTCATATTATTAGCCATACTATGCTTATATGATCGATAGAACGACAATTACTATACCTATTACTCTTATTATTATCAATGTAACTCATATTATTAGCCATATTATGCTTATATGATGGATAGAACGACAATTACTATACTTATTACTCTAATTATTATCAATCTAACTCATATTATTAGCCATATTATGCTTATATGATCGATAGTACGACAATTACTATACTTATTACTCTAATTATTATCAATCTAACTCATATTATTAGCCACATTATGCTTATATGATCGATAGAACGACAATTACTATACTTATTACACTCACTGTTATCAATCTAACTCATATTATTAGCCATATTATGCTTATATGACCGATAGAACGACAATTACTATACTTATTACTCTTATTATTATCAATCTAACTCATATTATTAGCCATATTATTGTTATATGACCGATAGAACGACAATTATTATACTTATTACTCTTATTATTATCAATCTAACTCATATTATTAGCCATATTATGCTTATATGATCGATAGAACGACAATTACTATACTTATTACCCTAATTATTATCATTCTAACTCATATTATTAGCCATATTATGCTTATATGATCGATAGAACGACAATTACTATACTTATTACTCTAATTATTATCATTCTAACTCATATTATTAGCCATATTATGCTTATATGATCGATAGAACGACAATTACTATTATTATTACACTCACTGTTATCAATCTAACTCATATTATTAGCCATATTATACTTATATGATCGATAGAACGACAATTACTATACTTATTACTCTTATTATTATCAATCTAACTCATATCCTTAGACATATTATGCTTATATGATCGATAGAACGACAATTACTATACTTATTACTCTTATTATTATCAATCTAACTCATATCATTAGCCATATTATGCTTATATGATCGATAGAACGACAATTACTATACTTATTACTCTTATTATTATCAATCTAACTCATATTATTAGCCACATTATGCTTATATGATCGATAGAACGACAATTACTATTCTTATTACTCTAATTATTATCAATCTAACTCATATTATTAGCCACATTATGCTTATATGATCGATAGAACGACAATTACTATACTTATTACACTCACTGTTATCAATCTAACTCATATTATTAGCCATATTATGCTTATATGACCGATAGAACGACAATTACTATACTTATTACTCTTATTATTATCAATCTAACTCATATTATTAGCCATATTATTGTTATATGACCGATAGAACGACAATTATTATACTTATTACTCTTATTATTATCAATCTAACTCATATTATTAGCCATATTATGCTTATATGATCGATAGAACGACAATTACTATACTTATTACTCTAATTATTATCATTCTAACTCATATTATTAGCCATATTATGCTTATATGATCGATAGAACGACAATTACTATTATTATTACACTCACTGTTATCAATCTAACTCATATTATTAGCCATATTATACTTATATGATCGATAGAACGACAATTACTATACTTATTACTCTTATTATTATCAATCTAACTCATATCCTTAGACATATTATGCTTATATGATCGATAGAACGACAATTACTATACTTATTACTCTTATTATTATCAATCTAACTCATATTAATAGCCATATTATGCTTATATGATGATAGAACGACAATTACTATACTTATTACTCTTATTATTATCAATCTAACTCATATTATTAGCCATATTATGGTTATATGACCGATAGAACGACAATTATTATACTTATTACTCTTATTATTATCAATCTAACTCATATTATTAGCCATATTATGCTTATATGATCGATAGAACGACAATTACTATACTCACTACTCTTACTATTATCAATCTAACTCATATTATTAGCCATATTATGCTTATATGATCGATAGAACGACAATTACTATACTTATTACACTCACTGTTATCAATCTAACTCATACTATTAGCCATATTATGTTTATATGATCGATAGAACGACAATTACTATACTTATTACACTCACTGTTATCAATCTAACTAATATTATTAACCATATTATGCAGATATGAACGATAGAACGACAATTACTATACTTATTACTCTTATTATTATCAATCTAACTCATATTATTAGCCATATTATGCTTATATGATGGATAGAACGACAATTACTATACTTATTACTCTAATTATTATCAATCTAACTCATATTATTAGCCATATTATGCTTATATGATTGATAGTACGACAATTACTATACTCATTACTCTTATTATTATCAATCTATCTCATATCATTAGCCATATTATGCTTATATGATCGATAGAACGACAATTACTATACTTATTACTCTTATTATTATCAATCTAACTCATATTATTAGCCATATTATGCTTATATGATCGATAGTACGACAATTACTATACTCATTACTCTTATTATTATCAATCTAACTCATATTATTAGCCATATTATTGTTATATGACCGATAGAACGACATTTATTATACTTATTACTCTTATTATTATCAATCTAACTCATATTATTAGCCATATTATGCTTATATGATCGATAGAACGACAATTACTATACTTATTACTCTAATTATTATCATTCTAACTCATATTATTAGCCATATTATGCTTATATGATCGATAGAACGACAATTACTATACTTATTACACTCACTGTTATCAATCTAACTCATATTATTAGCCATACTATGCTTATATGATCGATAGAACGACAATTACTATACCTATTACTCTTATTATTATCAATGTAACTCATATTATTAGCCATATTATGCTTATATGATGGATAGAACGACAATTACTATACTTATTACTCTAATTATTATCAATCTAACTCATATTATTAGCCATATTATGCTTATATGATCGATAGTACGACAATTACTATACTTATTACTCTAATTATTATCAATCTAACTCATATTATTAGCCACATTATGCTTATATGATCGATAGAACGACAATTACTATACTTATTACACTCACTGTTATCAATCTAACTCATATTATTAGCCATATTATGCTTATATGATCGATAGAACGACAATTACTATACTTATTACACTCACAATTATCAATCTAACTCATATATTAAACCATGTTATGCAGATATGATCGATAGAACGACAATTACTATCCTTATTACTCTTATTATTATCAATCTAACTCATATTATTAGCCATATTATGCTTATATGATCGATAGTACGACAACTACTATACTAATTACTCTTATTATTATCAATCTAACTCATATTATTAGCCATATTATGCTTATATGATCGATAGTACGACAATTACTATACTTATTACTCTTATTATTATCAATCTAACTCATATTATTAGCCATATTATGCTTATATGATCGATAGAACGACAATTACTATACTTATTACACTCACTGTTATCAATCTAACTCATACTATTAGCCATATTATGCTTATATGATCGATAGAACGACAATTACTATACTTATTACTCTTATTATTATCAATCTAACTCATATTATTAGCCATATTATGCTTATATGATCGATAGAACGACAATTACTATACTTATTACTCTTATTATTATCAATCTAACTCATATTATTAGCCATATTATGCTTATATGATCGATAGAACGACAATTACTATACTTATTACTCTTATTATTATCAATCTAACTCATATTAATAGCCATATTATGCTTATATGATGATAGAACGACAATTACTATACTTATTACTCTTATTATTATCAATCTAACTCATATTATTAGCCACATTATGCTTATATGATCGATAGAACGACAATTACTATACTTATTACACTCACTGTTATCAATCTAACTCATATTATTAGCCATATTATGCTTATATGATCGATAGAACGACAATTACTATACTTATTACATTTATTATTATCAATCTAACTCATATTATTAGACATATTATGGTTATATGACCGATAGAACGACAATTACTATACTTATTACTCTTATTATTATCAATCTAACTCATATTATTAGCCATATTATGGTTATATGACCGATAGAACGACAATTCTAATACTAATTACTCTTATTATTATCAATCTAACTCGTATTATTAGCCATATTATGCTTATATGATCGATAGAACGACAATTACTATACTCACTACTCTTACTATTATCAATCTAACTCATATTATTAGCCATATTATGCTTATATGATGGATAGAACGACAATTACTATAGTTATTACTCTAATTATTATCAATCTTACTCATATTATTAGCCATATTATGCTTATATGATCGATAGTACGACAATTACTATACTCATTACTCTTATTATTATCAATCTATCTCATATCATTAGCCATATTATGCTTATATGATCGATAGAACGACAATTACTATACTTATTACTCTTATTATTATCAATCTAACTCATATTATTAGCCATATTATGCTTATATGATGGATAGAACGACAATTACTATACTTATTACTCCTATTATTAACAATCTAACTCATATTATTAGCCATAGTATGCTTATATGATCGATAGAACGACAATTACTACACTTATTACACTCACTGTTATCATTCTAACTCATATTATTAGCCATATTATGCTTATGTGATCGAGAGAACTCCAATTACTATACTTATTACTCTTATTATTATCAATCTAACTCATATCATTAACCATATTATGCAGATATGACCTATAGAACGACAATTACTATACTTATTACTCTTATTATTATCAATCTAACTCATATTATTAGGCATATTATGCTTATATGATCGATAAAACGACAATTACTATACTTATTACACTCACTGTTATCAATCTAACTCATATTATTAGGCATATTATGCTTATATGATCGATAGAACGACAATTACTATACTTATTACATTTATTATTATCAATCTAACTCATATTATTAGTCATATTATGGTTATATGACCGATAGAACGACAATTATTATACTTATTACTCCTATTATTATCAATCTAACTCATATTATTAACCATATTATGCAGATATGACCGATAGAACGACAATTACTATACTTATTACTCTTATTATTATCAATCTAACTCATATTATTAGCCATATTATGCTTATATGATCGATAAAACGACAATTACTATACTTATTACACTCGCTGTTATCAATCTAACTCATATTATTAGCCATATTATGCTTATATGATCGATAGAACGACAATTACTATACTTATTACATTTATTATTATCAATCTAACTCATATTATTAGCCATATTATGGTTATATGACCGATAGAACGACAATTCCTATACTTATTACTCTTATTATTATCAATCTAACTCATATTATTAGCCATATTATGGTTATATGACCGATAGAACGACAATTATTATACTTATTACTCTTATTATTATCAATCTAACTCATATTATTAGCCATATTATGCTTATATGATCGATAGAACGACAAGTACTATACTCACTACTCTTACTATTATCAATCTAACTCATATTATTAGCCATACTATGCTTATATGATCGATAGAACGACAATTACTATACTCATTACACTCACTATTATCAATCTAACTCATATTATTAGCCATACTATGCTTATATGATCGATAGAACGACAATTACTATACTTATTACTCTTATTATTATCAATCTAACTC
>NW_027473998.1:0-51402 GCF_050947335.1 Megachile rotundata | reverse complement strand
GTCGTTCTATCGATAATATAAGCATAATATGGCTACTAATATGAGTTAGATTGATAATAATAAGAGTAACAAGTATAGTAATTGTCGTTCTATCGATAATTTAAGCATAATATGGCTAATAATATGTGTTAGATTGGTAATAATAAGAGTAATAAGTACAGTAATCCTCGCTCAATCGATCATATAAGCATAATATGGCTAATAATATGAGTTAGATTGATAATAGCAAGAGTAATAAGTATAGTAATTGTCGTTCTATCGATCATATCTGCATAATATGGTTAATAATATGAGTTAGATTGATAATAATAAGAGTAATGAGTATAGTAATTGTCGTCCTATCGACCATATCCACATAATATGGCCAATAATATGAGTTAGATTGATAATAATAAGAGTAACATGTATAGTAATTGTCGTTCAATCGATAATATAAGCATAATATGGCTAATAGTATGAGTTAGATTGATAATAATAAGAGTAATATGCACAGTAGTCCTCGTTCAATCGATCATATAAGCATAATATGGCTAATAATATGAGTTAGATTGATAATAGCAAGAGTAATAAGTATAGTAATTGTCGTTCTATCGATCATATAGGCATAATATGGCTAATAATATGAGTTATATTGATAATAATGAGAGTAACAAGTATAGAAATTGTCGTTCAATCGATCATATAAGCATAATATGGTTAATAATATGAGTTAGATTGATAATAATAAGAGTAATGAGTATAGTAATTGTCGTCCTATCGATCATATCCACATAATATGGCCAATAATATGAGTTAGATTGATAATAATAAGAGTAACAAGTATAGTAATTGTCGTTCTATCGATAATATAAGCATAATATGGCTAATAATATGAGTTAGATTGGTAATAATAAGAGTAGTTAGTACAGTAATCCTCGTTCAATCGATCATTTAAGCATAATATGGCCAATAATATGAGTTAGATTGATAATAATAACAGTAATAAGTATAGTAATTGTCGTTCAATCGATCATATAAGCATAATATGGCTAATAATATGTGTTAGATTGATAATAATATGAGTAAAAAGTATAGTAATTGTCGTTCTATCGATCATATCTGCATAATATGGTTAATAATATGAGTTAGATTGATAATAATAAGAGTAATGAGTATAGTAATTGTCGTTCTATCGATCATATAGGCATAATATGGCTAATAATATGAGTTATATTGATAATAATGAGAGTAACAAGTATAGAAATTGTCGTTCAATCGATCATATAAGCATAATATGGTTAATAATATGAGTTAGATTGATAATAATAAGAGTAATGAGTATAGTAATTGTCGTCCTATCGATCATATCCACATAATATGGCCAATAATATGAGTTAGATTGATAATAATAAGAGTAACATGTATAGTAATTGTCGTTCTATCGATCATATAAGCATAATATGGCTAATAATATGAGTTAGATTGATAATAATAACAGTAATAAGTATAGTAATTGTCGTTCCATCGATAATATAAGCATAATATGGCTAACAATATGAGTTACATTGGTAATAATAAGAGTAGTTAGTACAGTAATCCTCGTTCAATCGATCATATAAGCATAATATGGCCAATAATATGAGTTAGATTGATAATAATAAGAGTTATAAGTATAGTAATTGTCGTTCTATCGATCACATAAGTATAATATGGCTAATAATATGAGTGAGATTGATAATAATAACAGTAATAAGTATAGTAATTGTCGTTCTATCGATCATATAAGCATAATATGGCTATAATATGAGTTAGATTGATAATAATAAGAGTAATGAGTATAGTAATTGTCGTCCTATCGATCATATCCACATAATATGGCCAATAATATGAGTTAGATTGATAATAATAAGAGTAACAAGTATAGTAATTGTCGTTCTATCGATAATATAAGCATAATATGGCTACTAATATGAGTTAGATTGATAATAATACGAGTAACAAGTATAGTAATTGTCGTTCAATCGATCATATAAGCATAATATGGCTAATAATATGAGTTAGATTGATAAAAGTAAGAGTAATATGTATAGTAATTGTCATTCTATCGATCATATAAGCATAATATGGCTAATAATATGAGTTAGATTGATAATAATGAGAGTAACAGGTTTAGAAATTGTTGTTCAATCGATCATATAAGCATAATATGGCTAATAATATGAGTTAGATTGATAACAATAAGAGTATCAAGTATAGTAATTGTCGTTCTATCGATAATATAAGCATAATATGGCTAATAATATGAGTTAGATTGGTAATAATAAGAGTAATTAGTACAGTAATCCTCGTTCAATCGATCATATAAGCATAATATGGCCAATAATATGAGTTAGATTGATAATAATAACAGTAATAAGTATAGTAATTGTCGTTCTATCGATCATATAAGCATAATATGGCCAATAATATGAGTTAGATTGATAATAATAACAGTAATAAGTATAGTAATTGTCGTTCTATCGATCATATAAGCATAATATGGCTAATAATATGAGTTAGATTGATAATAATAAGAGTAATGAGTATAGTAATTGTCGTCCTATCGATCATATCCACATAAAATGGCCAATAATATGAGTTAGATTGATAATAATAAGGGTAACAAGTATAGTAATTGTCGTTCTATCGATAATATAAGCATAATATGGCTACTAATATGAGTTAGATTGATAATAATAAGAGTAACAAGTATAGTAATTGTCGTTCTATCGATAATTTAAGCATAATATGGCTAATAATATGTGTTAGATTGGTAATAATAAGAGTAATAAGTACAGTAATCCTCGTTCAATCGATCATATAAGCATAATATGGCTAATAATATGAGTTAGATTGATAATAGCAAGAGTAATAAGTATAGTAATTGTCGTTCTATCGATCACATCTGCATAATATGGTTAATAATATGAGTTAGATTGATAATAATAAGAGTAATGAGTATAGTAATTGTCGTCCTATCGATCATATCCACATAATATGGCCAATAATATGAGTTAGATTGATAATAATAAGAGTAACATGTATAATAATTGTCGTTCTATCGATAATATAAGCATAATATGGCTAATAGTATGAGTTAGATTGATAATAATAAGAGTTATAAGTATAGTAATTGTCGTTCTATCGATCACATAAGTATAATATGGCTAAAAATATGAGTTAGATTAATAATAATAAGAGTAACAAGTAAAGGAATTGTCGTTCTATTGATAATATAAGCATAATATGGCTAATAATATGAGTTAGATTGATAATAATAAGAGTAATAGGTATAGTAATTGTCGTTCTATCGATCATATAAGCATAATATGGCTAATAATATGAGTTAGATTGATAATAATAAGAGTTATAAGTATAGTAATTGTCGTTCTATCGATCACATAAGTATAATATGGCTAATAATATGAGTTAGATTAATAATAATAAGAGTAACAAGTAAAGTAACTGTCGTTCTATTGATAATATAAGCATAATATGGCTAATAATATGAGTTAGATTGATAATAATAAGAGTAATAAGTATAGTAATTGTCGTTCTATCGATCATATAAGCATAATATGGTTAATAATATGAGTTAAATTGATAATAATGAAAGTAACAAGTATAGAAATTGTCGTTCAATCGATCATATAAGCGTAATATGGCTAATAATATGAGTTAGATTGATAATAGCAAGAGTAATAAGTATAGTAATTGTCGTTCTATCGATCATATCTGCATAATATGGTTAATAATATGAGTTAGATTGATAATAATAAGAGTAATGAGTATAGTAATTGTCGTCCTATCGATCATATCCACATAATATGGCCAATAATATGAGTTAGATTGATAATAATAAGAATAACAAGTATAGTAATTGTCGTTCTATCGATAATATAAGCATAATATGGCTAATAGTATGAGTTAGACTGATAATAATAAAAGTAACAAGTATACTAATTGTCGTTCAATCGATCATATAAGCATAATATGGCTAATAATATGAGTTAGATTGATAATAATATGAGTAACAAGCATAGTGTATGTCGTTCTATCGATAATATAAGCATAATATGGCTAATAGTATGAGTTAGATTGGTAATAATAAGAGTAGTTAGTACAGTAATCCTCGTTCAATCGATCATTTAAGCATAATATGGCCAATAATATGAGTTAGATTGATAATAATAACAGTAATAAGTATAGTAATTGTCGTTCAATCGATCATATAAGCATAATATGGCTAATAATATGTGTTAGATTGATAATAATATGAGTAAAAAGTATAGTAATTGTCGTTCTATCGATCATATCTGCATAATATGGTTAATAATATGAGTTAGATTGATAATAATAAGAGTATTGAGTATAGTAATTGTCGTTCTATCGATCATATAGGCATAATATGGCTAATAATATGAGTTATATTGATAATAATGAGAGTAACAAGTATAGAAATTGTCGTTCAATCGATCATATAAGCATAATATGGTTAATAATATGAGTTAGATTGATAATAATAAGAGTTATAAGTATAGCAATTGTCGTTCTATCGATCACATAAGTATAATATGGCTAAAAATATGAGTTAGATTAATAATAATAAGAGTAACAAGTAAAGTAATTGTCGTTCTATTGATAATATAAGCATAATATGGCTAATAATATGAGTTAGATTGATAATAATAAGAGTAATAGGTATAGTAATTGTCGTTCTATCGATCATATAAGCATAATATGGCTAATAATATGAGTTAGATTGATAATAATAAGAGTTATAAGTATAGTAATTGTCGTTCTATCGATCACATAAGTATAATATGGCTAATAATATGAGTTAGATTAATAATAACAAGAGTAACAAGTAAAGTAATTGTCGTTCTATTGATAATATAAGCATAATATGGCTAATAATATGAGTTAGATTGATAATAATAAGAGTAATAAGTATAGTAATTGTCGTTCTATCGATCATATAAGCATAATATGGCTAATAATATGAGTTAAATTGATAATAATGAAAGTAACAAGTATAGAAATTGTCGTTCAATCGATCATATAAGCATAATATGGCTAATAATATGAGTTAGATTGATAATAGCAAGAGTAATAAGTATAGTAGTTGTCGTTCTATCGATCATATCTGCATAATATGTTTAATAATATGAGTTAGATTGATAATAATAAGAGTAATGAGTATAGTAATTGTCGTCCTATCCATCATATCCACATAATATGGCCAATAATATGAGTTAGATTGATAATAATAAGAGTAACATGTATAGTAATTGTCGTTCTATCGATAATATAAGCATAATATGGCTAATAATATGAGTTAGATTGACAATAATAAGAGTAACAAGTATAGTAATTGTCGTTCTATCGATAATATAAGCATAATATGGCTCGTAATATGAGTTAGATTGGTAATAATAAGAGTAGTTAGTACAGTAATCCTCGTTCAATCGATCATATAAGCATAATATGGCCAATAATATGAGTTAGATTGATAATAATAACAGTAATAAGTATAGTAATTGTCGTTCAATCGATCATATAAGCATAATATGGCTAATAATATGAGTTAGATTGATAAAAGTAAGAGTAATATGTATAGTAATTGTCATTCTATCGATCATATAAGCATAATATCGCTAATAATGTGAGTTAGATTGATAATAATGAGAGTAACAGGTTTAGAAATTGTTGTTCAATCGATCATATAAGCATAATATGGCTAATAATATGAGTTAGATTGATAATAATAAGAGTATCAAGTAAAGTAATTATCGTTCTATCGATAATATAAGCATAATATGGCTAATAATATGAGTTAGATTAATAATAATAAGAGAAGCAAGTATAGTAATTGTCGTTCTATTGATAATATAAGCATAATGTGGCTATTAATATGAGTTAGATTGATAATAATAAGAGTAATAAGTATAGTAATTGTCGTTCTATCGATCATATAGGCATAATATGGCTAATAATATGAGTTATATTGATAATAATGAGAGTAACAAGTATAGAAATTGTCGTCCAATCGATCATATAAGCATAATATGGTTAATAATATGAGTTAGATTGATAATAATAAGAGTAATGAGTATAGTAATTGTCGTCCTATCGATCATATCCACATAATATGGCCAATAATATGGGTTAGATTGATAATAATGAGAGTAACAAGTATAGAAATTGTCGTCCAATCGATCATATAAGCATAATATGGTTAATAATATGAGTTAGATTGATAATAATAAGAGTAATGAGTATAGTAATTGTCGTCCTATCCATCATATCCACATAATATGGCCAATAATATGAGTTAGATTGATAATAATAAGAGTAACATGTATAGTAATTGTCGTTCTATCGATAATATAAGCAAATATGGCTAATAGTATGAGTTAGATTGATAATAATAAGAGTAACAAGTATAGTAATTGTCGTTCAATCGATCATATAAGCATAATATGGCTAATAATATGAGTTAGATTGATAATAATATGAGTAACAAGCATAGTATATGTCGTTCTATCGATAATATAAGCATAATATGGCTACTAATATGAGTTAGATTGATAATAATAAGAGTAACAAGTATAGTAATTGTCGTTCTATCGATAATTTAAGCATAATATGGCTAATAATATGTGTTAGATTGGTAATAATAAGAGTAATAAGTACAGTAATCCTCGTTCAATCGATCATATAAGCATAATATGGCTAATAATATGAGTTAGATTGATAATAGCAAGAGTAATAAGTATAGTAATTGTCGTTCTATCGATCACATCTGCATAATATGGTTAATAATATGAGTTAGATTGATAATAATAAGAGTAATGAGTATAGTAATTGTCGTCCTATCGATCATATCCACATAATATGGCCAATAATATGAGTTAGATTGATAATAATAAGAGTAACATGTATAATAATTGTCGTTCTATCGATAATATAAGCATAATATGGCTAATAGTATGAGTTAGATTGATAATAATAAGAGTTATAAGTATAGTAATTGTCGTTCTATCGATCACATAAGTATAATATGGCTAAAAATATGAGTTAGATTAATAATAATAAGAGTAACAAGTAAAGGAATTGTCGTTCTATTGATAATATAAGCATAATATGGCTAATAATATGAGTTAGATTGATAATAATAAGAGTAATAGGTATAGTAATTGTCGTTCTATCGATCATATAAGCATAATATGGCTAATAATATGAGTTAGATTGATAATAATAAGAGTTATAAGTATAGTAATTGTCGTTCTATCGATCACATAAGTATAATATGGCTAATAATATGAGTTAGATTAATAATAATAAGAGTAACAAGTAAAGTAATTGTCGTTCTATTGATAATATAAGCATAATATGGCTAATAATATGAGTTAGATTGATAATAATAAGAGTAATAAGTATAGTAATTGTCGTTCTATCGATCATATAAGCATAATATGGCTAATAATATGAGTTAAATTGATAATAATGAAAGTAACAAGTATAGAAATTGTCGTTCAATCGATCATATAAGCGTAATATGGCTAATAATATGAGTTAGATTGATAATAGCAAGAGTAATAAGTATAGTAATTGTCGTTCTATCGATCATATCTGCATAATATGGTTAATAATATGAGTTAGATTGATAATAATAAGAGTAATGAGTATAGTAATTGTCGTCCTATCGATCATATCCACATAATATGGCCAATAATATGAGTTAGATTGATAATAATAAGAATAACAAGTATAGTAATTGTCGTTCTATCGATAATATAAGCATAATATGGCTAATAGTATGAGTTAGACTGATAATAATAAAAGTAACAAGTATACTAATTGTCGTTCAATCGATCATATAAGCATAATATGGCTAATAATATGAGTTAGATTGATAATAATATGAGTAACAAGCATAGTGTATGTCGTTCTATCGATAATATAAGCATAATATGGCTAATAATATGAGTTAGATTGATAATAATAAGAGTAACAAGTATAGTAATTGTCGTTCTATCGATAATATAAGCATAATATGGCTAATAGTATGAGTTAGATTGGTAATAATAAGAGTAGTTAGTACAGTAATCCTCGTTCAATCGATCATTTAAGCATAATATGGCCAATAATATGAGTTAGATTGATAATAATAACAGTAATAAGTATAGTAATTGTCGTTCAATCGATCATATAAGCATAATATGGCTAATAATATGTGTTAGATTGATAATAATATGAGTAAAAAGTATAGTAATTGTCGTTCTATCGATCATATCTGCATAATATGGTTAATAATATGAGTTAGATTGATAATAATAAGAGTATTGAGTATAGTAATTGTCGTTCTATCGATCATATAGGCATAATATGGCTAATAATATGAGTTATATTGATAATAATGAGAGTAACAAGTATAGAAATTGTCGTTCAATCGATCATATAAGCATAATATGGTTAATAATATGAGTTAGATTGATAATAATAAGAGTTATAAGTATAGCAATTGTCGTTCTATCGATCACATAAGTATAATATGGCTAAAAATATGAGTTAGATTAATAATAATAAGAGTAACAAGTAAAGTAATTGTCGTTCTATTGATAATATAAGCATAATATGGCTAATAATATGAGTTAGATTGATAATAATAAGAGTAATAGGTATAGTAATTGTCGTTCTATCGATCATATAAGCATAATATGGCTAATAATATGAGTTAGATTGATAATAATAAGAGTTATAAGTATAGTAATTGTCGTTCTATCGATCACATAAGTATAATATGGCTAATAATATGAGTTAGATTAATAATAATAAGAGTAACAAGTAAAGTAATTGTCGTTCTATTGATAATATAAGCATAATATGGCTAATAATATGAGTTAGATTGATAATAATAAGAGTAATAAGTATAGTAATTGTCGTTCTATCGATCATATAAGCATAATATGGCTAATAATATGAGTTAAATTGATAATAATGAAAGTAACAAGTATAGAAATTGTCGTTCAATCGATCATATAAGCATAATATGGCTAATAATATGAGTTAGATTGATAATAGCAAGAGTAATAAGTATAGTAGTTGTCGTTCTATCGATCATATCTGCATAATATGTTTAATAATATGAGTTAGATTGATAATAATAAGAGTAATGAGTATAGTAATTGTCGTCCTATCCATCATATCCACATAATATGGCCAATAATATGAGTTAGATTGATAATAATAAGAGTAACATGTATAGTAATTGTCGTTCTATCGATAATATAAGCATAATATGGCTAATAATATGAGTTAGATTGACAATAATAAGAGTAACAAGTATAGTAATTGTCGTTCTATCGATAATATAAGCATAATATGGCTCGTAATATGAGTTAGATTGGTAATAATAAGAGTAGTTAGTACAGTAATCCTCGTTCAATCGATCATATAAGCATAATATGGCCAATAATATGAGTTAGATTGATAATAATAACAGTAATAAGTATAGTAATTGTCGTTCAATCGATCATATAAGCATAATATGGCTAATAATATGAGTTAGATTGATAAAAGTAAGAGTAATATGTATAGTAATTGTCATTCTATCGATCATATAAGCATAATATCGCTAATAATGTGAGTTAGATTGATAATAATGAGAGTAACAGGTTTAGAAATTGTTGTTCAATCGATCATATAAGCATAATATGGCTAATAATATGAGTTAGATTGATAATAATAAGAGTATCAAGTAAAGTAATTATCGTTCTATCGATAATATAAGCATAATATGGCTAATAATATGAGTTAGATTAATAATAATAAGAGAAGCAAGTATAGTAATTGTCGTTCTATTGATAATATAAGCATAATGTGGCTATTAATATGAGTTAGATTGATAATAATAAGAGTAATAAGTATAGTAATTGTCGTTCTATCGATCATATAGGCATAATATGGCTAATAATATGAGTTATATTGATAATAATGAGAGTAACAAGTATAGAAATTGTCGTCCAATCGATCATATAAGCATAATATGGTTAATAATATGAGTTAGATTGATAATAATAAGAGTAATGAGTATAGTAATTGTCGTCCTATCGATCATATCCACATAATATGGCCAATAATATGGGTTAGATTGATAATAATGAGAGTAACAAGTATAGAAATTGTCGTCCAATCGATCATATAAGCATAATATGGTTAATAATATGAGTTAGATTGATAATAATAAGAGTAATGAGTATAGTAATTGTCGTCCTATCCATCATATCCACATAATATGGCCAATAATATGAGTTAGATTGATAATAATAAGAGTAACATGTATAGTAATTGTCGTTCTATCGATAATATAAGCAAATATGGCTAATAGTATGAGTTAGATTGATAATAATAAGAGTAACAAGTATAGTAATTGTCGTTCAATCGATCATATAAGCATAATATGGCTAATAATATGAGTTAGATTGATAATAATATGAGTAACAAGCATAGTATATGTCGTTCTATCGATAATATAAGCATAATATGGCTACTAATATGAGTTAGATTGATAATAATAAGAGTAACAAGTATAGTAATTGTCGTTCTATCGATAATTTAAGCATAATATGGCTAATAATATGTGTTAGATTGGTAATAATAAGAGTAATAAGTACAGTAATCCTCGCTCAATCGATCATATAAGCATAATATGGCTAATAATATGAGTTAGATTGATAATAGCAAGAGTAATAAGTATAGTAATTGTCGTTCTATCGATCATATCTGCATAATATGGTTAATAATATGAGTTAGATTGATAATAATAAGAGTAATGAGTATAGTAATTGTCGTCCTATCGACCATATCCACATAATATGGCCAATAATATGAGTTAGATTGATAATAATAAGAGTAACATGTATAGTAATTGTCGTTCAATCGATAATATAAGCATAATATGGCTAATAGTATGAGTTAGATTGATAATAATAAGAGTAATATGCACAGTAGTCCTCGTTCAATCGATCATATAAGCATAATATGGCTAATAATATGAGTTAGATTGATAATAGCAAGAGTAATAAGTATAGTAATTGTCGTTCTATCGATCATATAGGCATAATATGGCTAATAATATGAGTTATATTGATAATAATGAGAGTAACAAGTATAGAAATTGTCGTTCAATCGATCATATAAGCATAATATGGTTAATAATATGAGTTAGATTGATAATAATAAGAGTAATGAGTATAGTAATTGTCGTCCTATCGATCATATCCACATAATATGGCCAATAATATGAGTTAGATTGATAATAATAAGAGTAACAAGTATAGTAATTGTCGTTCTATCGATAATATAAGCATAATATGGCTAATAATATGAGTTAGATTGGTAATAATAAGAGTAGTTAGTACAGTAATCCTCGTTCAATCGATCATTTAAGCATAATATGGCCAATAATATGAGTTAGATTGATAATAATAACAGTAATAAGTATAGTAATTGTCGTTCAATCGATCATATAAGCATAATATGGCTAATAATATGTGTTAGATTGATAATAATATGAGTAAAAAGTATAGTAATTGTCGTTCTATCGATCATATCTGCATAATATGGTTAATAATATGAGTTAGATTGATAATAATAAGAGTAATGAGTATAGTAATTGTCGTTCTATCGATCATATAGGCATAATATGGCTAATAATATGAGTTATATTGATAATAATGAGAGTAACAAGTATAGAAATTGTCGTTCAATCGATCATATAAGCATAATATGGTTAATAATATGAGTTAGATTGATAATAATAAGAGTAATGAGTATAGTAATTGTCGTCCTATCGATCATATCCACATAATATGGCCAATAATATGAGTTAGATTGATAATAATAAGAGTAACATGTATAGTAATTGTCGTTCTATCGATCATATAAGCATAATATGGCTAATAATATGAGTTAGATTGATAATAATAACAGTAATAAGTATAGTAATTGTCGTTCCATCGATCATATCTGCATAATATGTTTAATAATATGAGTTAGATTGATAATAATAAGAGTAATGAGTATAGTAATTGTCGTCCTATCCATCATATCCACATAATATGGCCAATAATATGAGTTAGATTGATAATAATAAGAGTAACATGTATAGTAATTGTCGTTCTATCGATAATATAAGCAAATATGGCTAATAGTATGAGTTAGATTGATAATAATAAGAGTAACAAGTATAGTAATTGTCGTTCAATCGATCATATAAGCATAATATGGCTAATAATATGAGTTAGATTGATAATAATATGAGTAACAAGCATAGTATATGTCGTTCTATCGATAATATAAGCATAATATGGCTACTAATATGAGTTAGATTGATAATAATAAGAGTAACAAGTATAGTAATTGTCGTTCTATCGATAATTTAAGCATAATATGGCTAATAATATGTGTTAGATTGGTAATAATAAGAGTAATAAGTACAGTAATCCTCGCTCAATCGATCATATAAGCATAATATGGCTAATAATATGAGTTAGATTGATAATAGCAAGAGTAATAAGTATAGTAATTGTCGTTCTATCGATCATATCTGCATAATATGGTTAATAATATGAGTTAGATTGATAATAATAAGAGTAATGAGTATAGTAATTGTCGTCCTATCGACCATATCCACATAATATGGCCAATAATATGAGTTAGATTGATAATAATAAGAGTAACATGTATAGTAATTGTCGTTCAATCGATAATATAAGCATAATATGGCTAATAGTATGAGTTAGATTGATAATAATAAGAGTAATATGCACAGTAGTCCTCGTTCAATCGATCATATAAGCATAATATGGCTAATAATATGAGTTAGATTGATAATAGCAAGAGTAATAAGTATAGTAATTGTCGTTCTATCGATCATAGAGGCATAATATGGCTAATAATATGAGTTATATTGATAATAATGAGAGTAACAAGTATAGAAATTGTCGTTCAATCGATCATATAAGCATAATATGGTTAATAATATGAGTTAGATTGATAATAATAAGAGTAATGAGTATAGTAATTGTCGTCCTATCGATCATATCCACATAATATGGCCAATAATATGAGTTAGATTGATAATAATAAGAGTAACAAGTATAGTAATTGTCGTTCTATCGATAATATAAGCATAATATGGCTAATAATATGAGTTAGATTGGTAATAATAAGAGTAGTTAGTACAGTAATCCTCGTTCAATCGATCATTTAAGCATAATATGGCCAATAATATGAGTTAGATTGATAATAATAACAGTAATAAGTATAGTAATTGTCGTTCAATCGATCATATAAGCATAATATGGCTAATAATATGTGTTAGATTGATAATAATATGAGTAAAAAGTATAGTAATTGTCGTTCTATCGATCATATCTGCATAATATGGTTAATAATATGAGTTAGATTGATAATAATAAGAGTAATGAGTATAGTAATTGTCGTTCTATCGATCATATAGGCATAATATGGCTAATAATATGAGTTATATTGATAATAATGAGAGTAACAAGTATAGAAATTGTCGTTCAATCGATCATATAAGCATAATATGGTTAATAATATGAGTTAGATTGATAATAATAAGAGTAATGAGTATAGTAATTGTCGTCCTATCGATCATATCCACATAATATGGCCAATAATATGAGTTAGATTGATAATAATAAGAGTAACATGTATAGTAATTGTCGTTCTATCGATCATATAAGCATAATATGGCTAATAATATGAGTTAGATTGATAATAATAACAGTAATAAGTATAGTAATTGTCGTTCCATCGATCATATCTGCATAATATGTTTAATAATATGAGTTAGATTGATAATAATAAGAGTAATGAGTATAGTAATTGTCGTCCTATCCATCATATCCACATAATATGGCCAATAATATGAGTTAGATTGATAATAATAAGAGTAACATGTATAGTAATTGTCGTTCTATCGATAATATAAGCAAATATGGCTAATAGTATGAGTTAGATTGATAATAATAAGAGTAACAAGTATAGTAATTGTCGTTCAATCGATCATATAAGCATAATATGGCTAATAATATGAGTTAGATTGATAATAATATGAGTAACAAGCATAGTATATGTCGTTCTATCGATAATATAAGCATAATATGGCTACTAATATGAGTTAGATTGATAATAATAAGAGTAACAAGTATAGTAATTGTCGTTCTATCGATAATTTAAGCATAATATGGCTAATAATATGTGTTAGATTGGTAATAATAAGAGTAATAAGTACAGTAATCCTCGCTCAATCGATCATATAAGCATAATATGGCTAATAATATGAGTTAGATTGATAATAGCAAGAGTAATAAGTATAGTAATTGTCGTTCTATCGATCATATCTGCATAATATGGTTAATAATATGAGTTAGATTGATAATAATAAGAGTAATGAGTATAGTAATTGTCGTCCTATCGACCATATCCACATAATATGGCCAATAATATGAGTTAGATTGATAATAATAAGAGTAACATGTATAGTAATTGTCGTTCAATCGATAATATAAGCATAATATGGCTAATAGTATGAGTTAGATTGATAATAATAAGAGTAATATGCACAGTAGTCCTCGTTCAATCGATCATATAAGCATAATATGGCTAATAATATGAGTTAGATTGATAATAGCAAGAGTAATAAGTATAGTAATTGTCGTTCTATCGATCATATAGGCATAATATGGCTAATAATATGAGTTATATTGATAATAATGAGAGTAACAAGTATAGAAATTGTCGTTCAATCGATCATATAAGCATAATATGGTTAATAATATGAGTTAGATTGATAATAATAAGAGTTATAAGTATAGCAATTGTCGTTCTATCGATCACATAAGTATAATATGGCTAAAAATATGAGTTAGATTAATAATAATAAGAGTAACAAGTAAAGTAATTGTCGTTCTATTGATAATATAAGCATAATATGGCTAATAATATGAGTTAGATTGATAATAATAAGAGTTATAAGTATAGTAATTGTCGTTCTATCGATCACATAAGTATAATATGGCTAAAAATATGAGTTAGATTAATAATAATAAGAGTAACAAGTAAAGTAATTGTCGTTCTATTGATAATATAAGCATAATATGGCTAATAATATGAGTTAGATTGATAATAATAAGAGTAATAGGTATAGTAATTGTCGTTCTATCGATCATATAAGCATAATATGGCTAATAATATGAGTTAGATTGATAATAATAAGAGTTATAAGTATAAAAATTGTCGTTCTATCGATCACATAAGTATAATATGGCTAATAATATGAGTTAGATTAATAATAATAAGAGTAACAAGTAAAGTAATTGTCGTTCTATTGATAATATAAGCATAATATGGCTAATAATATGAGTTAGATTGATAATAATAAGAGTAATAAGTATAGTAATTGTCGTTCTATCGATCATATAAGCATAATATGGCTAATAATATGAGTTAAATTGATAATAATGAAAGTAACAAGTATAGAAATTGTCGTTCAATCGATCATATAAGCGTAATATGGCTAATAATATGAGTTAGATTGATAATAGCAAGAGTAATAAGTATAGTAATTGTCGTTCTATCGATCATATCTGCATAATATGGTTAATAATATGAGTTAGATTGATAATAATAAGAGTAATGAGTATAGTAATTGTCGTCCTATCGATCATATCCACATAATATGGCCAATAATATGAGTTAGATTGATAATAATAAGAATAACAAGTATAGTAATTGTCGTTCTATCGATAATATAAGCATAATATGGCTAATAGTATGAGTTAGACTGATAATAATAAGAGTAACAAGTATACTAATTGTCGTTCAATCGATCATATAAGCATAATATGGCTAATAATATGAGTTAGATTGATAATAATATGAGTAACAAGCATAGTGTATGTCGTTCTATCGATAATATAAGCATAATATGGCTAATAATATGAGTTAGATTGATAATAATAAGAATAACAAGTATAGTAATTGTCGTTCTATCGATAATATAAGCATAATATGGCTAATAATATGAGTTAGATTGGTAATAATAAGAGTAGTTAGTACAGTAATCCTCGTTCAATCGATCATTTAAGCATAATATGGCCAATAATATGAGTTAGATTGATAATAATAACAGTAATAAGTATAGTAATTGTCGTTCAATCGATCATATAAGCATAATATGGCTAATAATATGTGTTAGATTGATAATAATATGAGTAAAAAGTATAGTAATTGTCGTTCTATCGATCATATCTGCATAATATGGTTAATAATATGAGTTAGATTGATAATAATAAGAGTAATGAGTATAGTAATTGTCGTTCTATCGATCATATAGGCATAATATGGCTAATAATATGAGTTATATTGATAATAATGAGAGTAACAAGTATAGAAATTGTCGTTCAATCGATCATATAAGCATAATATGGTTAATAATATGAGTTAGATTGATAATAATAAGAGTAATGAGTATAGTAATTGTCGTCCTATCGATCATATCCACATAATATGGCCAATAATATGAGTTAGATTGATAATAATAAGAGTAACATGTATAGTAATTGTCGTTCTATCGATCATATAAGCATAATATGGCTAATAATATGAGTTAGATTGATAATAATAACAGTAATAAGTATAGTAATTGTCGTTCTATCGATCATATCTGCATAATATGTTTAATAATATGAGTTAGATTGATAATAATAAGAGTAATGAGTATAGTAATTGTCGTCCTATCCATCATATCCACATAATATGGCCAATAATATGAGTTAGATTGATAATAATAAGAGTAACATGTATAGTAATTGTCGTTCTATCGATAATATAAGCAAATATGGCTAATAGTATGAGTTAGATTGATAATAATAAGAGTAACAAGTATAGTAATTGTCGTTCAATCGATCATATAAGCATAATATGGCTAATAATATGAGTTAGATTGATAATAATATGAGTAACAAGCATAGTATATGTCGTTCTATCGATAATATAAGCATAATATGGCTACTAATATGAGTTAGATTGATAATAATAAGAGTAACAAGTATAGTAATTGTCGTTCTATCGATAATTTAAGCATAATATGGCTAATAATATGTGTTAGATTGGTAATAATAAGAGTAATAAGTACAGTAATCCTCGCTCAATCGATCATATAAGCATAATATGGCTAATAATATGAGTTAGATTGATAATAGCAAGAGTAATAAGTATAGTAATTGTCGTTCTATCGATCATATCTGCATAATATGGTTAATAATATGAGTTAGATTGATAATAATAAGAGTAATGAGTATAGTAATTGTCGTCCTATCGACCATATCCACATAATATGGCCAATAATATGAGTTAGATTGATAATAATAAGAGTAACATGTATAGTAATTGTCGTTCAATCGATAATATAAGCATAATATGGCTAATAGTATGAGTTAGATTGATAATAATAAGAGTAATATGCACAGTAGTCCTCGTTCAATCGATCATATAAGCATAATATGGCTAATAATATGAGTTAGATTGATAATAGCAAGAGTAATAAGTATAGTAATAGTCGTTCTATCGATCATATAGGCATAATATGGCTAATAATATGAGTTATATTGATAATAATGAGAGTAACAAGTATAGAAATTGTCGTTCAATCGATCATATAAGCATAATATGGTTAATAATATGAGTTAGATTGATAATAATAAGAGTTATAAGTATAGCAATTGTCGTTCTATCGATCACATAAGTATAATATGGCTAAAAATATGCGTTAGATTAATAATAATAAGAGTAACAAGTAAAGTAATTGTCGTTCTATGATAATATAAGCATAATATGGCTAATAATATGAGTTAGATTGATAATAATAAGAGTAATAGGTATAGTAATTGTCGTTCTATCGATCATATAAGCATAATATGGCTAATAATATGAGTTAGATTGATAATAATAAGAGTTATAAGTATAGTAATTGTCGTTCTATCGATCACATAAGTATAATATGGCTAATAATATGAGTTAGATTAATAATAATAAGAGTAACAAGTAAAGTAATTGTCGTTCTATTGATAATATAAGCATAATATGGCTAATAATATGAGTTAGATTGATAATAATAAGAGAATATAGTATAGTAATTGTCGTTCTATCGATCATATAAGCATAATATGGCTAATAATATGAGTTAAATTGATAATAATGAAAGTAACAAGTATAGAAATTGTCGTTCAATCGATCATATAAGCATAATATGGCTAATAATATGAGTTAGATTGATAATAGCAAGAGTAATAAGTATAGTAGTTGTCGTTCTATCGATCATATCTGCATAATATGTTTAATAATATGAGTTAGATTGATAATAATAAGAGTAATGAGTATAGTAATTGTCGTCCTATCCATCATATCCACATAATATGGCCAATAATATGAGTTAGATTGATAATAATAAGAGTAACATGTATAGTAATTGTCGTTCTATCGATAATATAAGCATAATATGGCTAACAATATGAGTTAGATTGACAATAATAAGAGTAACAAGTATAGTAATTGTCGTTCTATCGATAATATAAGCATAATATGGCTCGTAATATGAGTTAGATTGGTAATAATAAGAGTAGTTAGTACAGTAATCCTCGTTCAATCGATCATATAAGCATAATATGGCCAATAATATGAGTTAGATTGATAATAATAACAGTAATAAGTATAGTAATTGTCGTTCAATCGATCATATAAGCATAATATGGCTAATAATATGAGTTAGATTGATAAAAGTAAGAGTAATATGTATAGTAATTGTCATTCTATCGATCATATAAGCATAATATGGCTAATAATGTGAGTTAGATTGATAATAATGAGAGTAACAGGTTTAGAAATTGTTGTTCAATCGATCATATAAGCATAATATGGCTAATAATATGAGTTAGATTGATAATAATAAGAGTATCAAGTATAGTAATTATCGTTCTATCGATAATATAAGCATAATATGGCTAATAATATGAGTTAGATTAATAATAATAAGAGAAGCAAGTATAGTAATTGTCGTTCTATTGATAATATAAGCATAATGTGGCTAATAATATGAGTTAGATTGATAATAATAAGAGTAATAAGTATAGTAATTGTCGTTCTATCGATCATATAGGCATAATATGGCTAATAATATGAGTTATATTGATAATAATGAGAGTAACAAGTATAGAAATTGTCGTCCAATCGATCATATAAGCATAATATGGTTAATAATATGAGTTAGATTGATAATAATAAGAGTAATGAGTATAGTAATTGTCGTCCTATCGATCATATCCACATAATATGGCCAATAATATGAGTTAGATTGATAATAATAAGAGTAACATGTATAGTAATTGTCGTTCTATCGATCATATAAGCATAATATGGCTAATAATATGAGTTAGATTGATAATAATAACAGTAATAAGTATAGTAATTGTCGTTCTATCGATCATATCTGCATAATATGTTTAATAATATGAGTTAGATTGATAATAATAAGAGTAATGAGTATAGTAATTGTCGTCCTATCCATCATATCCACATAATATGGCCCATAATATGAGTTAGATTGATAATAATAAGAGTAACATGTATAGTAATTGTCGTTCTATCGATAATATAAGCAAATATGGCTAATAGTATGAGTTAGATTGATAATAATAAGAGTAACAAGTATAGTAATTGTCGTTCAATCGATCATATAAGCATAATATGGCTAATAATATGAGTTAGATTGATAATAATATGAGTAACAAGCATAGTATATGTCGTTCTATCGATAATATAAGCATAATATGGCTACTAATATGAGTTAGATTGATAATAATAAGAGTAACAAGTATAGTAATTGTCGTTCTATCGATAATTTAAGCATAATATGGCTAGTAATATGAGTTAGATTGATAATAATATGAGTAATAAGTATAGTAATTGTCGTTCTATCGATTATATAAGCATAATATGGCTAATAATATGCGTTAGATTGATAATAATAAGAGTAACGAGTATAGTAATTGTCGTCCTATCGATCATATCCACATAATATGGCCAATAATATGAGTTAGATTGATAATAATAAGAGTAACAAGTATAGTAATTGTCGTTCTATCGATCATATAAGCATAATATGGCTAATAATATGAGTTAGATTGATAATAGCAAGAGTAATAAGTATAGTAATTGTCGTTCTATCGATCATATCTGCATAATATGGTTAATAATATGAGTTATATTGATAATAATAAGAGTAACGAGTATAGTAATTGTCGTTCTATCGATAATATACGCATAATATGTCTACTAATATGAGTTAGATTGATAATAATAAGAGTAACAAGTATAGTAATTGTCGTTCTATCGATAATTTAAGCATATTATGGCTAATAATATGAGTTAGATTGGTAATAATAAGAGTAATAAGTACAGTAATCCTCGTTCAATCGATCATATAAGCATAATATGGCTAATAATATGAGTTAGATTGATAATAGCAAGAGTAATAAGTATAGTAATTGTCGTTCTATCGATCATATCTGCATAATATGGTTAATAATATGGGTTAGATTGATAATAATAAGAGTAATGAGTATAGTAATTGTCGTCCTATCGATCATATCCACATAATATGGCCAATAATGTGAGTTAGATTGATAATAATAAGAATAACAAGTATAGTAATTGTCGTTCTATCGATAATATAAGCATAATATGGCTAATAGTATGAGTTAGACTGATAATAATAAGAGTAACAAGTATACTAATTGTCGTTCAATCGATCATATAAGCATAATATGGCTAATAATATGAGTTAGATTGAAAATAATATGAGTAACAAGCATAGTGTATGTCGTTATATCGATAATATAAGCATAATATGGCTAATAATATGAGTTAGATTGATAATAATAAGAGTAACAAGTATAGTAATTGTCGTTCTATCGATAATATAAGCATAATATGGCTAATAATATGAGATAGATTGGTAATAATAAGAGTAGTTAGTACAGTAATCCTCGTTCAATCGATCATATAAGCATAATAGGGCCAATAATATGAGTTAGATTGATAATAATAACAGTAATAAGTATAGTAATTTTCGTTCAATCGATCATATAAGCATAATATGGCTAATAATATGTGTTAGATTGATAATAATATGAGTAATAAGTATAGTAATTGTCGTTCTATCGATCATATCTGCATAATATGGTTAATAATATGAGTTAGATTGATAATAATAAGAGTAATGAGTATAGTAATTGTCGTCCTATCGATCATATCCACATAATATGGCCAATAATATGAGTTAGATTGATAATAATAAGAGTAACATGTATAGTAATTGTCGTTCTATCGATAATATAAGCATAATATGGCTAATAGTATGAGTTAGATTGATAATAATAAGAGTAATAAGCACAGTAATCCTCGTTCAATCGATCATATAAGCATAATATGGCTAATAATATGAGTTAGATTGATAATAGCAAGAGTAATAAGTATAGTAATTGTCGTTCTATCGATCATATCTGCATAATATGTTTAATAATATGACTTAGATTGATAATAATAAGAGTAATGAGTATAGTAATTGTCGTCCTATCCATCATATCCACATAATATGGCCAATAATATGAGTTAGATTGATAATAATAAGAGTAACATGTATAGTAATTGTCGTTCTATCGATAATATAAGCATAATATGGCTAATAATATGAGTTAGATTGACAATAATAAGAGTAACAAGTATAGTAATTGTCGTTCTATCGATAATATAAGCATAATATGGCTCGTAATATGAGTTAGATTGGTAATAATAAGAGTAGTTAGTACAGTAATCCTCGTTCAATCGATCATATAAGCATAATATGGCCAATAATATGAGTTAGATTGATAATAATAACAGTAATAAGTATAGTAATTGTCGTTCAATCGATCATATAAGCATAATATGGCTAATAATATGAGTTAGATTGATAAAAGTAAGAGTAATATGTATAGTAATTGTCATTCTATCGATCATATAAGCATAATATGGCTAATAATGTGAGTTAGATTGATAATAATGAGAGTAACAGGTTTAGAAATTGTTGTTCAATCGATCATATAAGCATAATATGGCTAATAATATGAGTTAGATTGATAATAATAAGAGTATCAAGTATAGTAATTATCGTTCTATCGATAATATAAGCATAATATGGCTAATAATATGAGTTAGATTAATAATAATAAGAGAAGCAAGTATAGTAATTGTCGTTCTATTGATAATATAAGCATAATGTGGCTAATAATATGAGTTAGATTGATAATAATAAGAGTAATAAGTATAGTAATTGTCGTTCTATCGATCATATAGGCATAATACGGCTAATAATATGAGTTATATTGATAATAATGAGAGTAACAAGTATTGAAATTGTCGTCCAATCGATCATATAAGCATAATATGGTTAATAATATGAGTTAGATTGATAATAATAAGAGTAATGAGTATAGTAATTGTCGTCCTATCGATCATATCCACATAATATGGCCAATAATATGAGTTAGATTGATAATAATAAGAGTAACATGTATAGTAATTGTCGTTCTATCGATCATATAAGCATAATATGGCTAATAATATGAGTTAGATTGATAATAATAACAGTAATAAGTATAGTAATTGTCGTTCTATCGATCATATCTGCATAATATGTTTAATAATATGAGTTAGATTGATAATAATAAGAGTAATGAGTATAGTAATTGTCGTCCTATCCATCATATCCACATAATATGGCCAATAATATGAGTTAGATTGATAATAATAAGAGTAACATGTATAGTAATTGTCGTTCTATCGATAATATAAGCATAATATGGCTAATAGTATGAGTTAGATTGATAATAATAAGAGTAATAAGCACAGTAATCCTCGTTCAATCGATCATATAAGCATAATATGGCTAATAATATGAGTTAGATTGATAATAGCAAGAGTAATAAGTATAGTAATTGTCGTTCTATCGATCATATCTGCATAATATGTTTAATAATATGAGTTAGATTGATAATAATAAGAGTAATGAGTATAGTAATTGTCGTCCTATCCATCATATCCACATAATATGGCCAATAATATGAGTTAGATTGATAATAATAAGAGTAACATGTATAGTAATTGTCGTTCTATCGATAATATAAGCAAATATGGCTAATAGTATGAGTTAGATTGATAATAATAAGAGTAACAAGTATAGTAATTGTCGTTCTATCGATAATTTAAGCATAATATGGCTAATAATATGTGTTAGATTGGTAATAATAAGAGTAATAAGTACAGTAATCCTCGCTCAATCGATCATATAGGCATAATATGGCTAATAATATGAGTTAGATTGATAATAATAAGAGTAATAAGTATAGTAATTGTCGTTCTATCGATAATATAAGCATAATATGGCTAATAATATGAGTTAGATTAATAATAATAAGAGAAACAAGTATAGTAATTGTCGTTCTATTGATAATATAAGCATAATATGGCTAATAATATGAGTTAGATTGATAATAATAAGAGTAATAAGTATAGTAATTGTCGTTCTATCGATCATATAAGCATAATATGGCTAATAATATGAGTTAGATTGATAATAATAAGAGTAATAAGTATAGTAATTGTCGTTCTATCGATCATATAAGCATAATATGGCTAATAATATGAGTTAAATTGATAATAATGAGAGTAACAAGTATAGAAATTGTCGTTCAATCGATCATATAAGCGTAATATGGCTAATAATATGAGTTAGATTGATAATAATAAGAGTAACAAGTATAGTAGTTGTTGTTCAATCGATCATATAAGCATAATATGGCTAACAATATGAGTTAGATTGATAATAATATGAGTAACAAGCATAGTATATGTCGTTCTATCGATAATATAAGCATAATATGGCTAGTAATATGAGTTAGATTGATAATAATAAGAGTAATAAGTATAGAAATTGTCGTTCAATCGATCATATCAGCATTATATGGTAAATAGTATGAGTTAGATTGATAATAATAAGAGTAATGAGTATAGTAATTGTCGTCCTATCGATCATATCCACATAATATGGCCAATAATATGAGTTATATTGATAATAATAAGAGTAACGAGTATAGTAATTGTCGTTCTATCGATAATATACGCATAATATGTCTACTAATATGAGTTAGATTGATAATAATAAGAGTAACATGTATAGTAATTGTCGTTCTATCGATAATATAAGCATAATATGGCTAATAGTATGAGTTAGATTGATAATAATAAGAGTAATAAGCACAGTAATCCTCGTTCAATCGATCATATAAGCATAATATGGCTAATAATATGAGTTAGATTGATAATAGCAAGAGTAATAAGTATAGTAATTGTCGTTCTATCGATCATATCTGCATAATATGTTTAATAATATGAGTTAGATTGATAATAATAAGAGTAATGAGTATAGTAATTGTCGTCCTATCGATCATATCCACATAATATGGCCAATAATATGAGTTAGATTGATAATAATAAGAGTAACGAGTATAGTAATTGTCGTTCTATCGATAATATACGCATAGTATGTCTACTAATATGAGTTAGATTGATAATAATAAGAGTAACAAGTATAGTAATTGTCGTTCTATCGATAATTTAAGCATATTATGGCTAATAATATGAGTTAGATTGGTAATAATAAGAGTAATAAGTACAGTAATCCTCGTTCAATCGATCATATAAGCATAATATGGCTACTAATATGAGTTAGATTGATAATAATAAGAGTAACAAGTATAGTAATTGTCGTTCTATCGATAATTTAAGCATAATATGGCTAATAATATGAGTTAGATTGGTAATAATAAGAGTAATAAGTACAGTAATCCTCGTTCAATCGATCATATAAGCATAATATGGCTAATAATATGAGTTAGATTGATAATAATAAGAGTAACAAGTATAGTAGTTGTTGTTCAATCGATCATATAAGCATAATATGGCTAACAATATGAGTTAGATTGATAATAATATGAGTAACAAGCATAGTATATGTCGTTCTATCGATAATATAAGCATAATATGGCTAGTAATATGAGTTAGATTGATAATAATAAGAGTAATAAGTATAGAAATTGTCGTTCAATCGATCATATCAGCATTATATGGTAAATAGTATGAGTTAGATTGATAATAATAAGAGTAATGAGTATAGTAATTGTCGTCCTATCGATCGTATCCACATAATAAGGCCAATAATATGAGTTAGATTGATAATAATAAGGGTAATAAGTATAGTAATTGTCGTTCTATCGATCATATAAGCATAATATGGCCAATAATATGAGTTAGATTGATAATAATAACAGTAATAAGAATAGTAATTGTCGTTCTATCGATCATATAAGCATAATATGGCTAATAATATGAGTTAGATTGATAATAATAAGAGTAATGAGTATAGTAATTGTCGTCCTATCGATCATATCCACATAATATGGCCAATAATATGAGTTATATTGATAATAATAAGAGTAACGAGTATAGTAATTGTCGTTCTATCGATAATATACGCATAATATGTCTACTAATATGAGTTAGATTGATAATAATAAGAGTAACATGTATAGTAATTGTCGTTCTATCGATAATATAAGCATAATATGGCTAATAGTATGAGTTAGATTGATAATAATAAGAGTAATAAGCACAGTAATCCTCGTTCAATCGATCATATAAGCATAATATGGCTAATAATATGAGTTAGATTGATAATAGCAAGAGTAATAAGTATAGTAATTGTCGTTCTATCGATCATATCTGCATAATATGTTTAATAATATGAGTTAGATTGATAATAATAAGAGTAATGAGTATAGTAATTGTCGTCCTATCGATCATATCCACATAATATGGCCAATAATATGAGTTAGATTGATAATAATAAGAGTAACGAGTATAGTAATTGTCGTTCTATCGATAATATACGCATAATATGTCTACTAATATGAGTTAGATTGATAATAATAAGAGTAACAAGTATAGTAATTGTCGTTCTATCGATAATTTAAGCATATTATGGCTAATAATATGAGTTAGATTGGTAATAATAAGAGTAATAAGTACAGTAATCCTCGTTCAATCGATCATATAAGCATAATATGGCTAATAATATGAGTTAGATTGATAATAGCAAGAGTAGTAAGTATAGTAATTGTCGTTCTATCGATCATATCTGCATAATATGGTTAATAATATGAGTTAGATTGATAATAATAAGAGTAATGAGTATAGTAATTGTCGTCCTATCGATCATATCCACATAATATGGCCAATAATATGAGTTAGATTGATAATAATAAGAGTAACAAGTATAGTAATTGTCGTTCTATCGATAATATAAGCATAATATGGCTAATAGTATGAGTTAGATTGATAATAATAAGAGTAACAAGTATAGTAATTGTCGTTCAATCGATCATATCCACATAATATGGCTAATAATATGAGTTAGATTGATAATAATAAGAGTAACAAGTATAGTAATTGTCGTTCAATCGATCATATAAGCATAATATGGCCAATAATATGAGTTAGATTGATAATAATAAGAGTAACATGTATAGTAATTGTCGTTCTATCGATAATATAAGCATAATATGGCTAGTAATATGAGTTAGATTGATAATAATAAGAGTAATAAGTATAGTAATTGTCGTTCAATCGATCATATCAGCATTATATGGTTAATAATATGAGTTAGATTGATAATAATAAGAGTAATGAGTATAGTAATTGTCGTCCTATCGATCATATCCACATAATATGGCCAATAATATGAGTTACATTGATAATAATAAGAGTAACAAGTATAGTAATTGTCGTTCTATCGATAATATAAGCATAATATGGCTACTAATATGAGTTAGATTGATAATAATAAGAGTAACAAGTATAGTAATTGTCGTTCTATCGATAATTTAAGCATAATATGGCTAATAATATGAGTTAGATTGATAATAGCAAGAGTAATAAGTATAGTAATTGTCGTTCTATCGATCATATCTGCATAATATGTTTAATAATATGAGTTAGATTGATAATAATAAGAGTAATGAGTATAGTAATTGTCGTCCTATCCATCATATCCACATAATATGGCCAATAATATGAGTTAGATTGATAATAATAAGAGTAACATGTATAGTAATTGTCGTTCTATCGATAATATAAGCAAATATGGCTAATAGTATGAGTTAGATTGATAATAATAAGAGTAACAAGTATAGTAATTGTCGTTCTATCGATAATTTAAGCATAATATGGCTAATAATATGTGTTAGATTGGTAATAATAAGAGTAATAAGTACAGTAATCCTCGCTCAATCGATCATATAGGCATAATATGGCTAATAATATGAGTTAGATTGATAATAATAAGAGTAATAAGTATAGTAATTGTCGTTCTATCGATAATATAAGCATAATATGGCTAATAATATGAGTTAGATTAATAATAATAAGAGAAACAAGTATAGTAATTGTCGTTCTATTGATAATATAAGCATAATATGGCTAATAATATGAGTTAGATTGATAATAATAAGAGTAATAAGTATAGTAATTGTCGTTCTATCGATCATATAAGCATAATATGGCTAATAATATGAGTTAGATTGATAATAATAAGAGTAATAAGTATAGTAATTGTCGTTCTATCGATCATATAAGCATAATATGGCTAATAATATGAGTTAAATTGATAATAATGAGAGTAACAAGTATAGAAATTGTCGTTCAATCGATCATATAAGCGTAATATGGCTAATAATATGAGTTAGATTGATAATAATAAGAGTAACAAGTATAGTAGTTGTTGTTCAATCGATCATATAAGCATAATATGGCTAACAATATGAGTTAGATTGATAATAATATGAGTAACAAGCATAGTATATGTCGTTCTATCGATAATATAAGCATAATATGGCTAGTAATATGAGTTAGATTGATAATAATAAGAGTAATAAGTATAGAAATTGTCGTTCAATCGATCATATCAGCATTATATGGTAAATAGTATGAGTTAGATTGATAATAATAAGAGTAATGAGTATAGTAATTGTCGTCCTATCGATCATATCCACATAATATGGCCAATAATATGAGTTATATTGATAATAATAAGAGTAACGAGTATAGTAATTGTCGTTCTATCGATAATATACGCATAATATGTCTACTAATATGAGTTAGATTGATAATAATAAGAGTAACATGTATAGTAATTGTCGTTCTATCGATAATATAAGCATAATATGGCTAATAGTATGAGTTAGATTGATAATAATAAGAGTAATAAGCACAGTAATCCTCGTTCAATCGATCATATAAGCATAATATGGCTAATAATATGAGTTAGATTGATAATAGCAAGAGTAATAAGTATAGTAATTGTCGTTCTATCGATCATATCTGCATAATATGTTTAATAATATGAGTTAGATTGATAATAATAAGAGTAATGAGTATAGTAATTGTCGTCCTATCGATCATATCCACATAATATGGCCAATAATATGAGTTAGATTGATAATAATAAGAGTAACGAGTATAGTAATTGTCGTTCTATCGATAATATACGCATAGTATGTCTACTAATATGAGTTAGATTGATAATAATAAGAGTAACAAGTATAGTAATTGTCGTTCTATCGATAATTTAAGCATATTATGGCTAATAATATGAGTTAGATTGGTAATAATAAGAGTAATAAGTACAGTAATCCTCGTTCAATCGATCATATAAGCATAATATGGCTACTAATATGAGTTAGATTGATAATAATAAGAGTAACAAGTATAGTAATTGTCGTTCTATCGATAATTTAAGCATAATATGGCTAATAATATGAGTTAGATTGGTAATAATAAGAGTAATAAGTACAGTAATCCTCGTTCAATCGATCATATAAGCATAATATGGCTAATAATATGAGTTAGATTGATAATAATAAGAGTAACAAGTATAGTAGTTGTTGTTCAATCGATCATATAAGCATAATATGGCTAACAATATGAGTTAGATTGATAATAATATGAGTAACAAGCATAGTATATGTCGTTCTATCGATAATATAAGCATAATATGGCTAGTAATATGAGTTAGATTGATAATAATAAGAGTAATAAGTATAGAAATTGTCGTTCAATCGATCATATCAGCATTATATGGTAAATAGTATGAGTTAGATTGATAATAATAAGAGTAATGAGTATAGTAATTGTCGTCCTATCGATCGTATCCACATAATAAGGCCAATAATATGAGTTAGATTGATAATAATAAGGGTAATAAGTATAGTAATTGTCGTTCTATCGATCATATAAGCATAATATGGCCAATAATATGAGTTAGATTGATAATAATAACAGTAATAAGAATAGTAATTGTCGTTCTATCGATCATATAAGCATAATATGGCTAATAATATGAGTTAGATTGATAATAATAAGAGTAATGAGTATAGTAATTGTCGTCCTATCGATCATATCCACATAATATGGCCAATAATATGAGTTATATTGATAATAATAAGAGTAACGAGTATAGTAATTGTCGTTCTATCGATAATATACGCATAATATGTCTACTAATATGAGTTAGATTGATAATAATAAGAGTAACATGTATAGTAATTGTCGTTCTATCGATAATATAAGCATAATATGGCTAATAGTATGAGTTAGATTGATAATAATAAGAGTAATAAGCACAGTAATCCTCGTTCAATCGATCATATAAGCATAATATGGCTAATAATATGAGTTAGATTGATAATAGCAAGAGTAATAAGTATAGTAATTGTCGTTCTATCGATCATATCTGCATAATATGTTTAATAATATGAGTTAGATTGATAATAATAAGAGTAATGAGTATAGTAATTGTCGTCCTATCGATCATATCCACATAATATGGCCAATAATATGAGTTAGATTGATAATAATAAGAGTAACGAGTATAGTAATTGTCGTTCTATCGATAATATACGCATAATATGTCTACTAATATGAGTTAGATTGATAATAATAAGAGTAACAAGTATAGTAATTGTCGTTCTATCGATAATTTAAGCATATTATGGCTAATAATATGAGTTAGATTGGTAATAATAAGAGTAATAAGTACAGTAATCCTCGTTCAATCGATCATATAAGCATAATATGGCTAATAATATGAGTTAGATTGATAATAGCAAGAGTAGTAAGTATAGTAATTGTCGTTCTATCGATCATATCTGCATAATATGGTTAATAATATGAGTTAGATTGATAATAATAAGAGTAATGAGTATAGTAATTGTCGTCCTATCGATCATATCCACATAATATGGCCAATAATATGAGTTAGATTGATAATAATAAGAGTAACAAGTATAGTAATTGTCGTTCTATCGATAATATAAGCATAATATGGCTAATAGTATGAGTTAGATTGATAATAATAAGAGTAACAAGTATAGTAATTGTCGTTCAATCGATCATATCCACATAATATGGCTAATAATATGAGTTAGATTGATAATAATAAGAGTAACAAGTATAGTAATTGTCGTTCAATCGATCATATAAGCATAATATGGCCAATAATATGAGTTAGATTGATAATAATAAGAGTAACATGTATAGTAATTGTCGTTCTATCGATAATATAAGCATAATATGGCTAGTAATATGAGTTAGATTGATAATAATAAGAGTAATAAGTATAGTAATTGTCGTTCAATCGATCATATCAGCATTATATGGTTAATAATATGAGTTAGATTGATAATAATAAGAGTAATGAGTATAGTAATTGTCGTCCTATCGATCATATCCACATAATATGGCCAATAATATGAGTTACATTGATAATAATAAGAGTAACAAGTATAGTAATTGTCGTTCTATCGATAATATAAGCATAATATGGCTACTAATATGAGTTAGATTGATAATAATAAGAGTAACAAGTATAGTAATTGTCGTTCTATCGATAATTTAAGCATAATATGGCTAATAATATGAGTTAGATTGGTAATAATAAGAGTAATAAGTACAGTAATCCTCGTTCAATCGATCATATAAGCATAATATGGCTAATAATATGAGTTAGATTGATAATAGCAAGAGTAATAAGTATAGTAATTGTCGTTCTATCGATCATATCTGCATAATATGGTTAATAATATGAGTTAGATTGATAATAATAAGAGTAATGAGTATAGTAATTGTCGTCCTATCGATCATATCCACATAATATGGCCAATAATATGAGTTAGATTGATAATAATAAGAGTAACAAGTATAGTAATTGTCGTTCTATCGATAATATAAGCATAATATGGCTAATAATATGAGTTAGATTGATAATAATAAGAGTAATGAGTATAGTAATTGTCGTCCTATAGATCATATCCACATAATATGGCCAATAATATGAGTTAGATTGATAATAATAAGAGTAACAAGTATAGTTATTGTCGTTCTATCGATAATATAAGCATAATATGGCTACTAAAATGAGTTAGATTGATAATACTAAGAGTAACAAGTATAGTAATTGTCGTTCTATCGATAATATAAGCATAATATGGCTAATAGTATGAGTTAGATTGATAATAATAAGAGTAATAAGCACAGTAATCCTCGTTCAATCGATCATATAAGCATAATATGGCTAACAATATGAGTTAGATTGATAATAGCAAGAGTAATAAGTATAGTAATTGTCGTTCTATCGATCATATCTGCATAATATGGTTAATAATATGAGTTAGATTGATAATAATAAGAGTAATGAGTATGGTAATTGTCGTCCTATCGATCATATCCACATAATATGGCCAATCATATGAGTTAGATTGATAATAATAAGAGTAACATGTATAGTAATTGTCGTTCTATCGATAATATAAGCATAATATGGCTAATAGTATGAGTTAGATTGATAATAATAAGAGTAATAAGCACAGTAATCCTCGTTCAATCGATCATATAAGCATAATATGGCTAATAATATGAGTTAGATTGATAATAATAAGAGTAATGAGTATAGTAATTGTCGTCCCATAGATCATATCCACATAATATGGCCAATAATATGAGTTAGATTGATAATAATAAGAGTAACAAGTATAGTTATTGTCGTTCTATCGATAATATAAGCATAATATGGCTACTAAAATGAGTTAGATTGATAATACTAAGAGTAACAAGTATAGTAATTGTCGTTCTATCGATAATATAAGCATAATATGGCTAATAGTATGAGTTAGATTGATAATAATAAGAGTAATAAGCACAGTAATCCTCGTTCAATCGATCATATAAGCATAATATGGCTAATAATATGAGTTAGATTGATAATAGCAAGAGTAATAAGTATAGTAATTGTCGTTCTATCGATCATATCTGCATAATATGGTTAATCATATGAGTTAGATTGATAATAATAAGACTAATGAGTATAGTAATTGTCGTCCTATCGATCATATCCACATAATATGGCCAATAATATGAGTTAGATTGATAATAATAAGAGTGACAAGTATAGTAATTGTCGTTCTATCGATAATATAAGCATAATATGGCTAATAGTGTGAGTTAGATTGATAATAATAAGAGTAACAAGTATAGTAATTGTCGTTCAATCGATCATATAAGCATAATATGGCTAATAATATGAGTTAGATTGATAATAATATGAGTAACAAGCATAGTATATGTCGTTCTATCGATAATATAAGCATAATATGGCTAATAATATGAGTTAGATTGACAATAATAAGAGTAACAAGTATAGTAATTGTCGTTCTATCGATCATATAAGCATAATATGGTTAATAATATGAGTTAGATTGATAATAATAAGAGTAATGAGTATAGTAATTGTCGTCCTATCGATCATATCCACATAATATGGCCAATAATATGAGTTAGATTGATAATAATAAGAGTAACAAGTATAGTAATTGTCGTTCTATCGATAATATAAGCATAATATGGCTAATAATATGAGTTAGATTGATAATAATAAGAGTAATGAGTATAGTAATTGTCGTCCTATAGATCATATCCACATAATATGGCCAATAATATGAGTTAGATTGATAATAATAAGAGTTACAAGTATAGTTATTGTCGTTCTATCGATAATATAAGCATAATATGGCTACTAAAATGAGTTAGATTGATAATACTAAGAGTAACAAGTATAGTAATTGTCGTTCTATCGATAATATAAGCATAATATGGCTAATAGTATGAGTTAGATTGATAATAATAAGAGTAATAAGCACAGTAATCCTCGTTCAATCGATCATATAAGCATAATATGGCTAATAATATGAGTTAGATTGATAATAGCAAGAGTAATAAGTATAGTAATTGTCGTTCTATCGATCATATCTGCATAATATGGTTAATAATATGAGTTAGATTGATAATAATAAGACTAATGAGTATAGTAATTGTCGTCCTATCGATCATATCCACATAATATGGCCAATAATATGAGTTAGATTGATAATAATAAGAGTGACAAGTATAGTAATTGTCGTTCTATCGATAATATAAGCATAATATGGCTAATAATATGAGTTAGATTGACAATAATAAGAGTAACAAGTATAGTAATTGTCGTTCTATCGATCATATAAGCATAATATGGCTAATAATATGAGTTAGATTGATAATAATAAGAGTTATAAGTATAGTAATTGTCGTTCTATCGATCACATAAGTATAATATGGCTAATAATATGAGTTAGATTAATAATAATAAGAGTAACAAGTAAAGTAATTGTCGTTCTATTGATAATATAAGCATAATATGGCTAATAATATGAGTTAGATTGATAATAATAAGAGTAATAAGTATAGTAATTGTCGTTCTATCGATCATATAACCATAATATGGCTAATAATATGAGTTAAATTGATAATAATGAAAGTAACAAGTATAGAAATTGTCGTTCAATCGATCATATAAGCATAATATGGCTAATAATATGAGTTAGATTGATAATAGCAAGAGTAATAAGTATAGTAGTTGTCGTTCTATCGATCATATCTGCATAATATGGTTAATAATATGAGTTAGATTGATAATAATAAGAGTAATGAGTATAGTAATTGTCGTCCTGTCGATCATATCCACATAATATGGCCAATAATATGAGTTAGATTGATAATAATAAGAATAACAAGTATAGTAATTGTCGTTCTATCGATAATATAAGCATAATATGGCTAATAGTATGAGTTAGACTGATAATAATAAGAGTAACAAGTACACTAATTGTCGTTCAATCGATCATATAAGCATAATATGGCTAATAATATGAGTTAGATTGATAATAATATGAGTAACAAGCATAGTGTATGTCGTTCTATCGATAATATAAGCATAATATGGCTAATAATATGAGTTAGATTGGTAATAATAAGAGTAGTTAGTACAGTAATCCTCGTTCAATCGATCATATAAGCATAATAGGGCCAATAATATGAGTTAGATTGATAATAATAACAGTAATAAGTATAGTAATTGTCGTTCAATCGATCATATAAGCATAATATGGCTAATAATATGTGTTAGATTGATAATAATATGAGTAATAAGTATAGTAATTGTCGTTCTATCGATCATATCTGCATAATATGGTTAATAATATGAGTTAGATTGATAATAATAAGAGTAATGAGTATAGTAATTGTCGTCCTATCGATCATATCCACATAATATGGCCAATAATATGAGTTAGATTGATAATAATAAGAGTAACATGTATAGTAATTGTCGTTCTATCGATAATATAAGCATAATATGGCTAATAGTATGAGTTAGATTGATAATAATAAGAGTAATAAGCACAGTAATCCTCGTTCAATCGATCATATAAGCATAATATGGCTAATAATATGAGTTAGATTGATAATAGCAAGAGTAATAAGTATAGTAATTGTCGTTCTATCGATCATATCTGCATAATATGTTTAATAATATGAGTTAGATTGATAATAATAAGAGTAATGAGTATAGTAATTGTCGTCCTATCCATCATATCCACATAATATGGCCAATAATATGAGTTAGATTGATAATAATAAGAGTAACATGTATAGTAATTGTCGTTCTATCGATAATATAAGCATAACATGGCTAATAATATGAGTTAGATTGACAATAATAAGAGTAACAAGTATAGTAATTGTCGTTCTATCGATAATATAAGCATAATATGGCTCGTAATATGAGTTAGATTGGTAATAATAAGAGTAGTTAGTACAGTAATCCTCGTTCAATCGATCATATAAGCATAATATGGCCAATAATATGAGTTAGATTGATAATAATAACAGTAATAAGTATAGTAATTGTCGTTCAATCGATCATATAAGCATAATATGGCTAATAATATGAGTTAGATTGATAAAAGTAAGTGTAATATGTATAGTAATTGTCATTCTATCGATCATATAAGCATAATATGGCTAATAATATGAGTTAGATTGATAATAATAAGAGTTATAAGTATAGTAATTGTCGTTCTATCGATCACATAAGTATAATATGGCTAATAATATGAGTTAGATTAATAATAATAAGAGTAACAAGTAAAGTAATTGTCGTTCTATTGATAATATAAGCATAATATGGCTAATAATATGAGTTAGATTGATAATAATAAGAGTAATAAGTATAGTAATTGTCGTTCTATCGATCATATAAGCATAATATGGCTAATAATATGAGTTAAATTGATAATAATGAAAGTAACAAGTATAGAAATTGTCGTTCAATCGATCATATAAGCATAATATGGCTAATAATATGAGTTAGATTGATAATAGCAAGAGTAATAAGTATAGTAATTGTCGTTCTATCGATCATATCTGCATAATATGGTTAATAATATGAGTTAGATTGATAATGATAAGAGTAATGAGTATAGTAATTGTCGTCCAATCGATCATATCCACATAATATGGCCAATAATATGAGTTAGATTGATAATAATAAGAGTAACAAGTATAGTAATTGTCGTTCTATCGATAATATAAGCATAATATGGCTAATAGTATGAGTTAGATTGATAATAATAAGAGTTATAAGTATAGTAATTGTCGTTCTATCGATCACATAAGTATAATATGGCTAAAAATATGAGTTAGATTAATAATAATAAGAGTAACAAGTAAAGTAATTGTCGTTCTATTGATAATATAAGCATAATGTGGCTAATAATATGAGTTAGATTGATAATAATAAGAGTAATAAGTATAGTAATTGTCGTTCTATCGATCATATAAGCATAATATGGCTAATAATATGAGTTAGATTGATAATAATAAGAGTTATAAGTATAGTAATTGTCGTTCTATCGATCACATAAGTATAATATGGCTAATAATATGAGTTAGATTAATAATAATAAGAGTAACAAGTAAAGTAATTGTCGTTCTATTGATAATATAAGCATAATATGGCTAATAATATGAGTTAGATTGATAATAATAAGAGTAATAAGTATAGTAATTGTCGTTCTATCGATCATATAAGCATAATATGGCTAATAATATGAGTTAAATTGATAATAATGAAAGTAACAAGTATAGAAATTGTCGTTCAATCGATCATATAAGCATAATATGGCTAATAATATGAGTTAGATTGATAATAGCAAGAGTAATAAGTATAGTAATTGTCGTTCTATCGATCATATCTGCATAATATGGTTAATAATATGAGTTAGATTGATAATAATAGGAGTAATGAGTATAGTAATTGTCGTCCTATCGATCATATCCACATAATATGGCCAATAATATGAGTTAGATTGATAATAATAAGAGTAACAAGTATAGTAATTGTCGTTCTATCGATAATATAAGCATAATATGGCTAATAGTATGAGTTAGATTGATAATAATAAGAGTTATAAGTATAGTAATTGTCGTTCTATCGATCACATAAGTATAATATGGCTAAAAATATGAGTTAGATTAATAATAATAAGAGTAACAAGTAAAGTAATTGTCGTTCTATTGATAATATAAGCATAATGTGGCTAATAATATGAGTTAGATTGATAATAATAAGAGTAATAAGTATAGTAATTGTCGTTCTATCGATCATATAAGCATAATATGGCTAATAATATGAGTTAGATTGATAATAATAAGAGTTATAAGTATAGTAATTGTCGTTCTATCGATCACATAAGTATAATATGGCTAATAATATGAGTTAGATTAATAATAATAAGAGTAACAAGTAAAGTAATTGTCGTTCTATTGATAATATAAGCATAATATGGCTAATAATATGAGTTAGATTGATAATAATAAGAGTAATAAGTATAGTAATTGTCGTTCTATCGATCATATAAGCATAATATGGCTAATAATATGAGTTAAATTGATAATAATGAAAGTAACAAGTATAGAAATTGTCGTTCAATCGATCATATAAGCATAATATGGCTAATAATATGAGTTAGATTGATAATAGCAAGAGTAATAAGTATAGTAATTGTCGTTCTATCGATCATATCTGCATAATATGGTTAATAATATGAGTTAGATTGATAATAATAAGAGTAATGAGTATAGTAATTGTCGTCCAATCGATCATATCCACATAATATGGCCAATAATATGAGTTAGATTGATAATAATAAGAGTAACAAGTATAGTAATTGTCGTTCTATCGATAATATAAGCATAATATGGCTAATAATATGAGTTAGATTGATAATAATATGAGTAACAAGCATAGTATATGTCGTTCTATCGATAATATAAGCATAATATGGCTAATAATATGAGTTAGATTGATAATAATAAGAGTAACAAGTATAGTAATTGTCGTTCAATCGATCATATAAGCATAATATGGCTAATAATATGAGTTAGATTGATAATAATAAGAGTAATAAGTACAGTAATCCTCGTTCAATCGATCATATAAGCATAATATGGCTAATAGTATGAGTTAGATTGATAATAATAAGAGTAACAAGTATAGAAATTGTCGTTCAATCGATCATGTAAGCATAATATGGCTAATAATATGAGTTAGATTGATAAAAATAAGAGTAACAAGTATAGTAATTGTCGTTCAATCGATCATATAAGCATAATATGGCTAATAATATGAGTTAGATTGATACTAATATGAGTAACAATCATAGTATATGTCGTTCTATCGATAATATAAGCATAATATGGCTAGTAATATGAGTTAGATTGATAATAATAAGAGTAATAAGTATAGTAATTGTCGTTCAATCGATCATATCAGCATTATATGGTTAATAATATGAGTTAGATTGATAATAATAAGAGTAATGAGTATAGTAATTGTCGTCCTATCGATCATGTCCACATAATATGGCTAATAATATGAGTTAGATTGATAAAAATAAGAGTAACAAGTATAGTAATTGTCGTTCAATCGATCATATAAGCATAATATGGCTAATAATATGAGTTAGATTGATACTAATATGAGTAACAAGCATAGTATATGTCGTTCTATCGATAATATAAGCATAATATGGCTAGTAATATGAGTTAGATTGATAATAATAAGAGTAATGAGTATAGTAATTGTCGTCCTATCGATCATATCCACATAATATGGCCAATAATATGAGTTAGATTGATAATAATAAGAGTAACAAGTATAGTAATTGTCGTTCTATCGATAATATAAGCATAATATGGCTAATAATATGAGTTAGATTGATAATAATAAGAGTTATAAGTATAGTAATTGTCGTTCTATCGATCACATAAGTATAATATGGCTAATAATATGAGTTAGATTAATAATAATAAGAGTAACAAGTAAAGTAATTGTCGTTCTATTGATAATATAAGCATAATATGGCTAATAATATGAGTTAGATTGATAATAATAAGAGTAATAAGTATAGTAATTGTCGTTCTATCGATCATATAAGCATAATATGGCTAATAATATGAGTTAGATTGATAATAATAAGAGTAACAAGTATAGAAATTGTCGTTCAATCGATCATGTAAGCATAATATGGCTAATAATATGAGTTAGATTGATAAAAATAAGAGTAACAAGTATAGTAATTGTCGTTCAATCGATCATATAAGCATAATATGGCTAATAATATGAGTTAGATTGATACTAATATGAGTAATAAGTATAGTAATTGTCGTTCTATCGATCATATCTGCATAATATGGTTAATAATGTGAGTTAGATTGATAATAATAAGAGTAATGAGTGTGGTAATTGTCGTCCTATCGATCATATCCACATAATATGGCCAATAATATGAGTTAGATTGATAATAATAAGAGTAACATGTATAGTAATTGTCGTTCTATCGATAATATAAGCATAATATGGCTAATAGTATGAGTTAGATTGATAATAATAAGAGTAATAAGCACAGTAATCCTCGTTCAATCGATCATATAAGCATAATATGGCTAATAATATGAGTTAGATTGATAATAGCAAGAGTAATAAGTATAGTAATTGTCGTTCTACCGATCATATCTGCATAATATGGTTAATAATATGAGTTAGATTGATAATAATAAGAGTAATGAGTATAGTAATTGTCGTCCTATCGATCATATCCACATAATATGGCCAATAATATGAGTTATATTGATAATAATAAGAGTAACAAGTATAGTAATTGTCGTTCTATCGATAATATAAGCATAATATGGCTAATAATATGAGTTAGATTGATAATAATAAGAGTAATGAGTATAGTAATTGTCGTCCTATAGATCATATCCACATAATATGGCCAATAATATGAGTTAGATTGATAATAATAAGAGTAACAAGTATAGTTATTGTCGTTCTATCGATAATATAAGCATAATATGGCTACTAAAATGAGTTAGATTGATAATACTAAGAGTAACAAGTATAGTAATTGTCGTTCTATCGATAATATAAGCATAATATGGCTAATAGTATGAGTTAGATTGATAATAATAAGAGTAATAAGTATAGTAATTGTCGTTCTATCGATCATATCTGCATAATATGGTTAATAATGTGAGTTAGATTGATAATAATAAGAGTAATGAGTGTGGTAATTGTCGTCCTATCGATCATATCCACATAATATGGCCAATAATATGAGTTATATTGATAATAATAAGAGTAACAAGTATAGTAATTGTCGTTCTATCGATAATATAAGCATAATATGGCTAATAATATGAGTTAGATTGATAATAATAAGAGTAATGAGTATAGTAATTGTCGTCCTATAGATCATATCCACATAATATGGCCAATAATATGAGTTAGATTGATAATAATAAGAGTAACAAGTATAGTTATTGTCGTTCTATCGATAATATAAGCATAATATGGCTACTAAAATGAGTTAGATTGATAATACTAAGAGTAACAGGTATAGTAATTGTCGTTCTATCGATAATATAAGCATAATATGGCTAATAGTATGAGTTAGATTGATAATAATAAGAGTAATAAGTATAGTAATTGTCGTTCTATCGATCATATCTGCATAATATGGTTAATAATATGAGTTAGATTGATAATAATAGGAGTAATGAGTATAGTAATTGTCGTCCTATCGATCATATCCACATAATATGGCCAATAATATGAGTTAGATTGATAATAATAAGAGTAACAAGTATAGTAATTGTCGTTCTATCGATAATATAAGCATAATATGGCTAATAGTATGAGTTAGATTGATAATAATAAGAGTTATAAGTATAGTAATTGTCGTTCTATCGATCACATAAGTATAATATGGCTAAAAATATGAGTTAGATTAATAATAATAAGAGTAACAAGTAAAGTAATTGTCGTTCTATTGATAATATAAGCATAATGTGGCTAATAATATGAGTTAGATTGATAATAATAAGAGTAATAAGTATAGTAATTGTCGTTCTATCGATCATATAAGCATAATATGGCTAATAATATGAGTTAGATTGATAATAATAAGAGTTATAAGTATAGTAATTGTCGTTCTATCGATCACATAAGTATAATATGGCTAATAATATGAGTTAGATTAATAATAATAAGAGTAACAAGTAAAGTAATTGTCGTTCTATTGATAATATAAGCATAATATGGCTAATAATATGAGTTAGATTGATAATAATAAGAGTAATAAGTATAGTAATTGTCGTTCTATCGATCATATAAGCATAATATGGCTAATAATATGAGTTAAATTGATAATAATGAAAGTAACAAGTATAGAAATTGTCGTTCAATCGATCATATAAGCATAATATGGCTAATAATATGAGTTAGATTGATAATAGCAAGAGTAATGAGTATAGTAATTGTCGTCCAATCGATCATATCCACATAATATGGCCAATAATATGAGTTAGATTGATAATAATAAGAGTAACAAGTATAGTTATTGTCGTTCTATCGATAATATAAGCATAATATGGCTACTAAAATGAGTTAGATTGATAATACTAAGAGTAACAAGTATAGTAATTGTCGTTCTATCGATAATATAAGCATAATATGGCTAATAGTATGAGTTAGATTGATAATAATAAGAGTAATAAGTATAGTAATTGTCGTTCTATCGATCATATCTGCATAATATGGTTAATAATGTGAGTTAGATTGATAATAATAAGAGTAATGAGTGTGGTAATTGTCGTCCTATCGATCATATCCACATAATATGGCCAATAATATGAGTTAGATTGATAATAATAAGAGTAACAAGTATAGTAATTGTCGTTCTATCGATAATATAAGCATAATATGGCTAATAGTATGAGTTAGATTGATAATAATAAGAGTTATAAGTATAGTAATTGTCGTTCTATCGATCACATAAGTATAATATGGCTAAAAATATGAGTTAGATTAATAATAATAAGAGTAACAAGTAAAGTAATTGTCGTTCTATTGATAATATAAGCATAATGTGGCTAATAATATGAGTTAGATTGATAATAATAAGAGTAATAAGTATAGTAATTGTCGTTCTATCGATCATATAAGCATAATATGGCTAATAATATGAGTTAGATTGATAATAATAAGAGTTATAAGTATAGTAATTGTCGTTCTATCGATCACATAAGTATAATATGGCTAATAATATGAGTTAGATTAATAATAATAAGAGTAACAAGTAAAGTAATTGTCGTTCTATTGATAATATAAGCATAATATGGCTAATAATATGAGTTAGATTGATAATAATAAGAGTAATAAGTATAGTAATTGTCGTTCTATCGATCATATAAGCATAATATGGCTAATAATATGAGTTAAATTGATAATAATGAAAGTAACAAGTATAGAAATTGTCGTTCAATCGATCATATAAGCATAATATGGCTAATAATATGAGTTAGATTGATAATAGCAAGAGTAATGAGTATAGTAATTGTCGTCCAATCGATCATATCCACATAATATGGCCAATAATATGAGTTAGATTGATAATAATAAGAGTAACAAGTATAGTAATTGTCGTTCTATCGATAATATAAGCATAATATGGCTAATAATATGAGTTAGATTGATAATAATATGAGTAACAAGCATAGTATATGTCGTTCTATCGATAATATAAGCATAATATGGCTAATAATATGAGTTAGATTGATAATAATAAGAGTAACAAGTATAGTAATTGTCGTTCAATCGATCATATAAGCATAATATGGCTAATAATATGAGTTAGATTGATAATAATAAGAGTAATAAGTACAGTAATCCTCGTTCAATCGATCATATAAGCATAATATGGCTAATAGTATGAGATAGATTGATAATAATAAGAGTAACAAGTATAGAAATTGTCCTTCAATCGATCATGTAAGCATAATATGGCTAATAATATGAGTTAGATTGATAAAAATAAGAGTAACAAGTATAGTAATTGTCGTTCAATCGATCATATAAGCATAATATGGCTAATAATATGAGTTAGATTGATACTAATATGAGTAACAAGCATAGTATATGTCGTTCTATCGATAATATAAGCATAATATGGCTAGTAATATGAGTTAGATTGATAATAATAAGAGTAATAAGTATAGTAATTGTCGTTCAATCGATCATATCAGCATTATATGGTTAATAATATGAGTTAGATTGATAATAATAAGTGTAATAAGTACAGTAATCCTCGTTCAATCGATCATATAAGCATAATATGGCTAATAGTATGAGTTAGATTGATAATAATAAGAGTAACAAGTATAGAAATTGTCGTTCAATCGATCATATAAGCATAATATGGCTAATAATATGAGTTAGATTGATAAAAATAAGAGTAACAAGTATAGTAATTGTCGTTCAATCGATCATATAAGCATAATATGGCTAATAATATGAGTTAGATTGATAATAATATGAGTAACAAGCATAGTATATGTCGTTCTATCGATAATATAAGCATAATATGGCTAGTAATATGAGTTAGATTGATAATAATAAGAGTAATAAGTATAGTAATTGTCGTTCAATCGATCATATCAGCATTATATGGTTAATAATATGAGTTAGATTGATAATAATAAGAGTAATGAGTATAGTAATTGTCGTCCTATCGATCATGTCCACATAATATGGCCAATAATATGAGTTAGATTGATAATAATAAGGGTAATAAGTATAGTAATTGTCGTTCTATCGATCATATAAGCATAATATGGCCAATAATATGAGTTAGATTGATAATAATAACAGTAATAAGTATAGTAATTGTCGTTCTATCGATCATATAAGCATAATATGGCTAATAATATGAGTTAGATTGATAATAATAAGAGTAATGAGTATAGTAATTGTCGTCCTATCGATCATATCCACATAATATGGCCAATAATATGAGTTAGATTGATAATAATAAGAGTAACAAGTATAGTAATTGTCGTTCTATCGATAATATAAGCATAATATGGCTACTAAAATGAGTTAGATTGATAATAATAAGAGTAACAAGTATAGTAATTGTCGTTCTATCGATAATTTAAGCATAATATGGCTAATAATATGTGTTAGATTGGTAATAATAAGAGTAATAAGTACAGTAATCCTCGTTCAATCGATCATATAAGCATAATATGGCTAACAATATGAGTTAGATTGATAATAGCAAGAGTAATAAGTATAGTAATTGTCGTTCTATCGATCATATCTGCATAATATGGTTAATAATATGAGTTAGATTGATAATAATAAGAGTAATGAGTATGGTAATTGTCGTCCTATCGATCATATCCACATAATATGGCCAATAATATGAGTTAGATTGATAATAATAAGAGTAACAAGTATAGTAATTGTCGTTCTATCGATAATATAAGCATAATATGGCTAATAATATGAGTTAGATTGATAATAATAAGAGTAATGAGTATAGTAATTGTCGTCCTATAGATCATATCCACATAATAAGGCCAATAATATGAGTTAGATTGATAATAATAAGAGTAACAGGTATAGTTATTGTCGTTCTATCGATAATATAAGCATAATATGGCTACTAAAATGAGTTAGATTGATAATACTAAGAGTAACAAGTATAGTAATTGTCGTTCTATCGATAATATAAGCATAATATGGCTAATAGTATGAGTTAGATTGATAATAATATGAGTAACAAGCATAGTATATGTCGTTCTATCGATAATATAAGCATAATATGGCTAATAATATGAGTTAAATTGATAATAATAACAGTAATAAGTATGGTAATTGTCGTTCAATCGATCATATAAGCATAATATGGCTAATAATATGAGTTAGATTGATAATAATAAGAGTTATAAGTATAGTAATTGTCGTTCTATCAATCACATAAGCATAATATGGCTAATAATAAGAGTTAGATTAATAATAATAAGAGAAACAAGTATAGTAATTGTCGTTCTATTGATAATATAAGCAAATATGGCTAATAGTATGAGTTCGATTGATAATAATAAGAGTAACAAGTATAGTAATTGTCGTTCAATCGATCATATAAGCATAATATGGCTAATAATATGAGTTAGATTGATAATAATAAGAGTAACAAGTATAGTAATTGTCGTTCTATCGATAATTTAAGCATAATATGGCTAATAATATGTGTTAGATTGGTAATAATAAGAGTAATAAGTACAGTAATCCTCGTTCAATCGATCATATAAGCATAATATGGCTAATAATATGAGTTAGATTGATACTAATATGAGTAACAAGCATAGTATATGTCGTTCTATCGATAATATAAGCATAATATGGCTAGTAATATGAGTTAGATTGATAATAATAAGAGTAATAAGTATAGTAATTGTCGTTCAATCGATCATATCAGCATTATATGGTTAATAATATGAGTTAGATTGATAATAATAAGTGTAATAAGTACAGTAATCCTCGTTCAATCGATCATATAAGCATAATATGGCTAATAGTATGAGTTAGATTGATAATAATAAGAGTAACAAGTATAGAAATTGTCGTTCAATCGATCATATAAGCATAATATGGCTAATAATATGAGTTAGATTGATAAAAATAAGAGTAACAAGTATAGTAATTGTCGTTCAATCGATCATATAAGCATAATATGGCTAATAATATGAGTTAGATTGATAATAATATGAGTAACAAGCATAGTATATGTCGTTCTATCGATAATATAAGCATAATATGGCTAGTAATATGAGTTAGATTGATAATAATAAGAGTAATAAGTATAGTAATTGTCGTTCAATCGATCATATCAGCATTATATGGTTAATAATATGAGTTAGATTGATAATAATAAGAGTAATGAGTATAGTAATTGTCGTCCTATCGATCATGTCCACATAATATGGCCAATAATATGAGTTAGATTGATAATAATAAGGGTAATAAGTATAGTAATTGTCGTTCTATCGATCATATAAGCATAATATGGCCAATAATATGAGTTAGATTGATAATAATAACAGTAATAAGTATAGTAATTGTCGTTCTATCGATCATATAAGCATAATATGGCTAATAATATGAGTTAGATTGATAATAATAAGAGTAATGAGTATAGTAATTGTCGTCCTATCGATCATATCCACATAATATGGCCAATAATATGAGTTAGATTGATAATAATAAGAGTAACAAGTATAGTAATTGTCGTTCTATCGATAATATAAGCATAATATGGCTACTAAAATGAGTTAGATTGATAATAATAAGAGTAACAAGTATAGTAATTGTCGTTCTATCGATAATTTAAGCATAATATGGCTAATAATATGTGTTAGATTGGTAATAATAAGAGTAATAAGTACAGTAATCCTCGTTCAATCGATCATATAAGCATAATATGGCTAACAATATGAGTTAGATTGATAATAGCAAGAGTAATAAGTATAGTAATTGTCGTTCTATCGATCATATCTGCATAATATGGTTAATAATATGAGTTAGATTGATAATAATAAGAGTAATGAGTATGGTAATTGTCGTCCTATCGATCATATCCACATAATATGGCCAATAATATGAGTTAGATTGATAATAATAAGAGTAACAAGTATAGTAATTGTCGTTCTATCGATAATATAAGCATAATATGGCTAATAATATGAGTTAGATTGATAATAATAAGAGTAATGAGTATAGTAATTGTCGTCCTATAGATCATATCCACATAATAAGGCCAATAATATGAGTTAGATTGATAATAATAAGAGTAACAGGTATAGTTATTGTCGTTCTATCGATAATATAAGCATAATATGGCTACTAAAATGAGTTAGATTGATAATACTAAGAGTAACAAGTATAGTAATTGTCGTTCTATCGATAATATAAGCATAATATGGCTAATAGTATGAGTTAGATTGATAATAATATGAGTAACAAGCATAGTATATGTCGTTCTATCGATAATATAAGCATAATATGGCTAATAATATGAGTTAAATTGATAATAATAACAGTAATAAGTATGGTAATTGTCGTTCAATCGATCATATAAGCATAATATGGCTAATAATATGAGTTAGATTGATAATAATAAGAGTTATAAGTATAGTAATTGTCGTTCTATCAATCACATAAGCATAATATGGCTAATAATAAGAGTTAGATTAATAATAATAAGAGAAACAAGTATAGTAATTGTCGTTCTATTGATAATATAAGCAAATATGGCTAATAGTATGAGTTCGATTGATAATAATAAGAGTAACAAGTATAGTAATTGTCGTTCAATCGATCATATAAGCATAATATGGCTAATAATATGAGTTAGATTGATAATAATAAGAGTAACAAGTATAGTAATTGTCGTTCTATCGATAATTTAAGCATAATATGGCTAATAATATGTGTTAGATTGGTAATAATAAGAGTAATAAGTACAGTAATCCTCGTTCAATCGATCATATAAGCATAATATGGCTAATAATATGAGTTAGATTGATAATAGCAAGAGTAATAAGTATAGTAATTGTCGTTCTATCGATCATATCTGCATAATATGGTTAATAATATGAGTTAGATTGATAATAATAAGAGTAATGAGTATAGTAATTGTCGTCCTATCGACCATATCCACATAATATGGCCAATAATATGAGTTAGATTGATAATAATAAGAGTAACATGTATAGTAATTGTCGTTCTATCGATAATATAAGCATAATATGGCTAATAGTATGAGTTAGATTGATAATAATAAGAGTAATATGCACAGTAGTCCTCGTTCAATCGATCATATAAGCATAATATGGCTAATAATATGAGTTAGATTGATAATAGCAAGAGTAATAAGTATAGTAATTGTCGTTCTATCGATCATATCTGCATAATATGGTTAATAATATGAGTTAGATTGATAATAATAGGAGTAATGAGTATAGTAATTGTCGTCCTATCGATCATATCCACATAATATGGCCAATAATATGAGTTAGATTGATAATAATAAGAGTAACAAGTATAGTAATTGTCGTTCTATCGATAATATAAGCATAATATGGCTAATAGTATGAGTTAGATTGATAATAATAAGAGTAACAAGTATAGTAATTGTCGTTCAATCGATCATATAAGCATAATATGGCTAATAATATGAGTTAGATTGATAATAATATGAGTAACAAGCATAGTATATGTCGTTCTATCGATAATATAAGCATAATATGGCTAGTAATATGAGTTAGATTGATAATAACAAGAGTAATAAGTATAGTAATTGTCGTTCAATCGATCATATCAGCATTATATGGTTAATAATATGAGTTAGATTGATAATAATAAGAGTAATGAGTATAGTAATTGTCGTCCTATCGATCATATCCACATAATATGGCCAATAATATGAGTTAGATTGATAATAATAAGAGTAACATGTATAATAATTGTCGTTCTATCGATAATATAAGCATAATATGGCTAATAGTATGAGTTAGATTGATAATAATAAGAGTTATAAGTATAGTAATTGTCGTTCTATCGATCACATAAGTATAATATGGCTAAAAATATGAGTTAGATTAATAATAATAAGAGTAACAAGTAAAGTAATTGTCGTTCTATTGATAATATAAGCATAATATGGCTAATAATATGAGTTAGATTGGTAATAATAAGAGTAATAAGTACAGCAATCCTCGTTCAATCGATCATATAAGCATAATATGGCTAATAGTATGAGTTAGATTGATAATAATAAGAGTTATAAGTATAGTAATTGTCGTTCTATCGATCACATAAGTATAATATGGCTAATAATATGAGTTAGATTAATAATAATAAGAGTAACAAGTAAAGTAATTGTCGTTCTATTGATAATATAAGCATAATATGGCTAATAATATGAGTTAGATTGATAATAATAAGAGTAATAAGTATAGTAATTGTCGTTCTATCGATCATATAAGCATAATATGGCTAATAATATGAGTTAAATTGATAATAATGAAAGTAACAAGTATAGAAATTGTCGTTCAATCGATCATATAAGCATAATATGGCTAATAATATGAGTTAGATTGATAATAGCAAGAGTAATAAGTATAGTAATTGTCGTTCTATCGATCATATCTGCATAATATGGTTAATAATATGAGTTAGATTGATAATAATAAGAGTAATGAGTATAGTAATTGTCGTCCTATCGATCATATCCACATAATATGGCCAATAATATGAGTTAGATTGATAATAATAAGAATAACAAGTATAGTAATTGTCGTTCTATCGATAATATAAGCATAATATGGCTAATAGTATGAGTTAGACTGATAATAATAAGAGTAACAAGTATACTAATTGTCGTTCAATCGATCATATAAGCATAATATGGCTAATAATATGAGTTAGATTGATAATAATATGAGTAACAAGCATAGTATATGTCGTTCTATCGATAATATAAGCATAATATGGCTAATAATATGAGTTAGATTGATAATAATAAGAGTAACAAGTATAGTAATTGTCGTTCTATCGATAATATAAGCATAATATGGCTAATAATATGAGTTAGATTGGTAATAATAAGAGTAGTTAGTACAGTAATCCTCGTTCAATCGATCATATAAGCATAATATGGCCAATAATATGAGTTAGATTGATAATAATAACAGTAATAAGTATAGTAATTGTCGTTCAATCGATCATATAAGCATAATATGGCTAATAATATGTGTTAGATTGATAATAATATGAGTAATAAGTATAGTAATTGTCGTTCTATCGATCATATCTGCATAATATGGTTAATAATATGAGTTAGATTGATAATAATAAGAGTAATGAGTATAGTAATTGTCGTCCTATCGGTCATATCCACATAATATGGCCAATAATATGAGTTAGATTGATAATAATAAGAGTAACATGTATAGTAATTGTCGTTCTATCGATAATATAAGCATAATATGGCTAATAGTATGAGTTAGATTGATAATAATAAGAGTAATAAGCACAGTAATCCTCGTTCAATCGATCATATAAGCATAATATGGCTAATAATATGAGTTAGATTGATAATAGCAAGAGTAATAAGTATAGTAATTGTCGTTCTATCGATCATATCTGCATAATATGTTTAATAATATGAGTTAGATTGATAATAATAAGAGTTATGAGTATAGTAATTGTCGTCCTATCCATCATATCCACATAATATGGCCAATAATATGAGTTAGATTGATAATAATATGAGTAACATGTATAGTAATTGTCGTTCTATCGATAATATAAGCATAATATGGCTAATAATATGAGTTAGATTGACAATAATAAGAGTAACAAGTATAGTAATTGTCGTTCTATCGATAATATAAGCATAATATGGCTAATAATATGAGTTAGATTGGTAATAATAAGAGTAGTTAGTACAGTAATCCTCGTTCAATCGATCATATAAGCATAATATGGCCAATAATATGAGTTAGATTGATAATAATAACAGTAATAAGTATAGTAATTGTCGTTCAATCGATCATATAAGCATAATATGGCTAATAATATGAGATAGATTGATAAAAGTAAGAGTAATATGTATAGTAATTGTCATTCTATCGATCATATAAGCATAATATGGCTAATAATGTGAGTTAGATTGATAATAATGAGAGTAACAGGTTTAGAAATTGTTGTTCAATCGATCATATAAGCATAATATGGCTAATAATATGAGTTAGATTGATAATAATAAGAGTATCAAGTATAGTAATTATCGTTCTATCGATAATATAAGCATAATATGGCTAATAATATGAGTTAGATTAATAATAATAAGAGAAGCAAGTATAGTAATTGTCGTTCTATTGATAATATAAGCATAATGTGGCTAATAATATGAGTTAGATTGATAATAATAAGAGTAATAAGTATAGTAATTGTCGTTCTATCGATCATATAAGCATAATATGGCTAATAATATGAGTTATATTGATAATAATGAGAGTAACAAGTATAGAAATTGTCGTTCAATCGATCATATAAGCATAATATGGTTAATAATATGAGTTAGATTGATAATAATAGGAGTAATGAGTATAGTAATTGTCGTCCTATCGATAATATAAGCATAATATGGCTACTAATATGAGTTAGATTGATAATAATAGAGTAACAAGTATAGTAATTGTCGTTCTATCGATAATTTAAGCATAATATGGCTAATA
>NW_027473997.1:0-104603 GCF_050947335.1 Megachile rotundata | reverse complement strand
ATATAAGCGTAATATGGCTAATAATATGAGTTAGATTGATAATAATAAGAGTAATGAGTATAGTAATTGTAGTTCTATCGATCATATCTGCATAATATGGTTAATAATATGAGTTAGAATGATAATAATAAGAGTAATAAGTATAGTAATTGTCGTTCTATCGATCATATAAGCATAATATGGCTAATAATATGAGTTAGATTTATAATAATAAGAGTAATAAGTATAGTAATTGTCGTTCTATCGATCATATAAGCACAATATGGCTAATAATATGAGTTAGATTGATAATAATAAGAGTAATAAGTATAGTAATTGTCGTTCTATCGATCATATAAGCATAATATGGCTAATAATATGAGTTAGATTGATAATAATAAGTGTAATAAGTATAGTAATTGTCGTTCTATCGATCATAATTGCATAATATGGTTAATAATATGAGTTAGATTGATAATAATAAGAGCAATGAGTATAGTAATTGTCGTACTATCGATGATATAAGCATAATATGGCTAATAATGTGAGTTAGATTGATAATAGTGAGTGCAATAAATATAGTAATTGTCGTTCTATCGCTCATATAAGCACAATATGGCTAATAATATGAGTTAGATTGATAATAATAAGAGTAATAAGTATAGTAATTGTCGTTCTATCGATCATACAAGCATAATATGGCTAATACTATGAGTTAGATTGATAAAATAAGTGTTATAAGTATAGTAATTGTCGTTCTATCGATCATATAAGCATAATATGGCTAATAATATGAGTTAGATTGATAATAATAAGAATAATGAGTATAGTAATTGTAGCTCTATCGATCATATCTGCTTAATATGGTTAATAATATGAGTTAGAATGATAATAATAAGAGTAATAAGTATAGTAATTGTCGTTCTATCGATCATATCTGCATAATATGGTTAATAATATGAGTTAGATTGATAATAGTGAGTGTAAGAAGTATAGTGAATGTCGTTCTATCGATCATATCAGCATAATACGGGTAATAATATGAGTTGGATTGATAATAATAAGAGTAATGAGTGTAGTAATTGTAGGTCTATCGATCATATAAGCATAATATGGCTAATAATATGAGTCAGATTCATAATAATAACAGTAATAAGTATAGTATTTGTCGTTCTATCGATCATGTAAGCATAATATGGCTAATAATATGAGTTAGATTCATAATAATAAGAGTAATAAGTATAGTAATTGTCGTTCTATCGATCATATAAGCATAATATGGCTAATAATATGAGTTAGATTGATAATAATAAGAGTAATAAGTATAGTAATTGTCGTTCTCTCGATCATATAAGCATAATATGGCTAATAATATGAGTCAGATTGATAATAATAACAGTAATAAGTAGAGTAATTGTCGTTCTATCGATCATTGAAGCATAATATGGCTAATAATATGAGTTAGATTGATAATAATAAGAGTAATGAGTATAGTAATTGTAGTTCTATCGATCATATCTGCATAATATGGTTAATAATATGAGTTAGATTGATAATAATAAGAGTAATAAGTATAGTATTTGTCGTTCTATCGATCATATAAGCATAATATGGCTAATAATATGAGTTAGATTGATAATAATAAGAGTAATAAGTATAGTAATTGTCGTTCTATCGATCATATCTGCATAATATGGTTAATAATATGAGTTAGATTGATAATAGTGAGTGTAATAAGTATAGTAATTGTCGTTCTCTCGATCATATAAGCATAATATGGCTAATAATATGAGTTAGAGTGATAACACTAAGAGTAGTGAGTACAGTAATTATCATTCCATCGATCATATAAGCATAATATGGCTAATAATATGAGTTAGATTGATAATAATAGCAGTAATAAGTACAGTAATTGTCGTTCTATCGATAATATAAGCATAATATGGCTAATAATATGGGTTAGATTGATAATAATAACAGTAATAAGTATAGTAATTGTCGTTCTATCGATAATATAAGCATAATATGGCTAATAATATGAGTTAGATTGATAATACTAAGACTAGTGAGTACAGTAATTCTCGTTCTATCGATCATATAAGCATAATATGGCTAATAATATGAGTTAGATTGATAATAATAAGAGTAATGAGTATAGTAATTGTAGTTCTATCGATCATTGAAGCATAATATGGCTAATAATATGAGTTAGATTGATAATAATAAGAGTAATGAGTATAGTAATTGTAGTTCTATCGATCATATCTGCATAATATGGTTAATAATATGAGTTAGATTGATAATAATAAGAGTAATAAGTATAGTATTTGTCGTTCTATCGATCATATAAGCATAATATGGCTAATAATATGAGTTAGATTGATAATAATAAGAGTAATAAGTATAGTAATTGTCGTTCTATCGGTCATTTAAGCATAATATGGCTAATAATATGAGTCAGATTGATAATAATAACAGTAATAAGTATAGTAATTGTCGTTCTATCGATAATATAAGCATAATATGGCTAATAATATGAGTTAGATTGATAATACTAAGAGTAGTGAGTATAGTAATTCTCGTTCTATCGCTCATATAAGCACAATATGGCTAATAATATGAGTTAGATTGATAATAATAAGAGTAATAAGTATAGTAATTGTCGTTCTATCGATCATATAAGCATAATATGGCTAATAATATGAGTTAGATTGATAATAATAACAGTAATAAGTATAGTAATTGTCGTTCTATCGATAATATAAGCATAATATGGCTAATAATATGAGTTAGATTGATAATAATAAGTGTAGTGAGTATAGTAATTGTCGTTCTATCGATCATATAAGCATAATATGGCTAATAATATGAGTTAGATTGATAATAATAAGAGTAATGGTATAGTAATTGTAGTTCTATCGATCATATCTGCATAATATGGTTAATAATATGAGTTAGAATGATAATAATAAGAGTAATAAGTATAGTAATTGTCGTTCTATCGATCATATCTGCATAATATGGTTAATAATATGAGTTAGATTGATAATAGTGAGTGTAATAAGTATAGTGAATGTCGTTCTATCGATCATATCAGCATAATATGGGTAATAATATGAGTTGGGTTGATAATAATAAGAGTAATGAGTATAGTAATTGTAGTTCTATCGATCATATAAGCATAATGTGGCTAATAATATGAGTTAGATTCATAATAATAAGAGTAATAAGTATAGTAATTGTCGTTCTATCGATCATATAAGCATAATATGGCTAATAATATGAGTTAGATTTATAATAATAAGAGTAATGAGTATAGTAATTGTAGTTCTATCGATCATATCTGCATAATATGGTTAATAATATGAGTTAGATTGATAATAATAAGAGTAATAAGTATAGTATTTGTCGTTCTATCGATCATATAAGCATAATATGGCTAATAATATGAGTTAGATTGATAATAATAAGAGTAATAAGTATAGTAATTGTCGTTCTATCGGTCATTTAAGCATAATATGGCTAATAATATGAGTCAGATTGATAATAATAACAGTAATAAGTATAGTAATTGTCGTTCTATCGATAATATAAGCATAATATGGCTAATAATATGAGTTAGATTGATAATACTAAGAGTAGTGAGTATAGTAATTCTCGTTCTATCGCTCATATAAGCACAATATGGCTAATAATATGAGTTAGATTGATAATAATAAGAGTAATAAGTATAGTAATTGTCGTTCTATCGATCATATAAGCATAATATGGCTAATAATATGAGTTAGATTGATAATAATAACAGTAATAAGTATAGTAATTGTCGTTCTATCGATAATATAAGCATAATATGGCTAATAATATGAGTTAGATTGATAATAATAAGTGTAGTGAGTATAGTAATTGTCGTTCTATCGATCATATAAGCATAATATGGCTAATAATATGAGTTAGATTGATAATAATAAGAGTAATGGTATAGTAATTGTAGTTCTATCGATCATATCTGCATAATATGGTTAATAATATGAGTTAGAATGATAATAATAAGAGTAATAAGTATAGTAATTGTCGTTCTATCGATCATATCTGCATAATATGGTTAATAATATGAGTTAGATTGATAATAGTGAGTGTAATAAGTATAGTGAATGTCGTTCTATCGATCATATCAGCATAATATGGGTAATAATATGAGTTGGGTTGATAATAATAAGAGTAATGAGTATAGTAATTGTAGTTCTATCGATCATATAAGCATAATGTGGCTAATAATATGAGTTAGATTCATAATAATAAGAGTAATAAGTATAGTAATTGTCGTTCTATCGATCATATAAGCATAATATGGCTAATAATATGAGTTAGATTTATAATAATAAGAGTAATAAGTATAGTAATTGTCGTTCTATCGATCATATAAGCACAATATGGCTAATAATATGAGTTAGATTGATAATAATAAGAGTAATAAGTATAGTAATTGTCGTTCTATCGATCATATAAGCATAATATGGCTAATAATATGAGTTAGATTGATAATAATAAGTGTAATAAGTATAGTAATTGTCGTTCTATCGATCATAATTGCATAATATGGTTAATAATATGAGTTAGATTGATAATAATAAGAGCAATGAGTATAGTAATTGTCGTACTATCGATCATATAAGCATAATATGGCTAATAATATGAGTTAGATTGATAATAATAAGTGTAAAAAGTATAGTAATTGTCGTTCGATCGATCATATCTGCATAATATGGTTAATAATATGAGTTAGATTGATAATAATAAGAGTAATGAGTATAGTAATTGTCGTACTATCGATCATATAAGCATAATATGGCTAATAATGTGAGTTAGATTGATAATAGTGAGTGCAATAAATATAGTAATTGTCGTTCTATCGCTCATATAAGCACAATATGGCTAATAATATGAGTTAGATTGATAATAATAAGAGTAATAAGTATAGTAATTGTCGTTCTATCGATCATACAACCATAATATGGCTAATACTATGAGTTAGATTGATAAAATAAGTGTTATAAGTATAGTAATTGTCGTTCTATCGATCATATAAGCATAATATGGCTAATAATATGAGTTAGATTGATAATAATAAGAATAATGAGTATAGTAATTGTCGCTCTATCGATCATATCTGCTTAATATGGTTAATAATATGAGTTAGAATGATAATAATAAGAGTAATAAGTATAGTAATTGTCGTTCTATCGATCATATCTGCATAATATGGTTAATAATATGAGTTAGATTGATAATAGTGAGTGTAATAAGTATAGTGAATGTCGTTCTATCGATCATATCAGCATAATACGGGTAATAATATGAGTTGGATTGATAATAATAAGAGTAATGAGTGTAGTAATTGTAGGTCTATCGATCATATAAGCATAATATGGCTAATAATATGAGTCAGATTCATAATAATAACAGTAATAAGTATAGTATTTGTCGTTCTATCGATCATGTAAGCATAATATGGCTAATAATATGAGTGAGATTCATAATAATAAGAGTAATAAGTATAGTAATTGTCGTTCTATCGATCATATAAGCATAATATGGCTAATAATATGAGTTAGATTGATAATAATAAGAGTAATAAGTATAGTAATTGTCGTTCTCTCGATCATATAAGCATAATATGGCTAATAATATGAGTCAGATTGATAATAATAACAGTAATAAGTATAGTAATTGTCGTTCTATCGATCATTGGAGCATAATATGGCTAATAATATGAGTCAGATTGATAATAATAACAGTAATAAGTATAGTAATTGTCGTTCTATCGATCATTGGAGCATAATATGGCTAATAATATGAGTTAGATTGATAATAATAAGAGTAATGAGTATAGTAATTGTAGTTCTATCGATCATATCTGCATAATATGGTTAATAATATGAGTTAGATTGATAATAATAAGAGTAATAAGTATAGTATTTGTCGTTCTATCGATCATATAAGCATAATATGGCTAATAATATGAGTTAGATTTATAATAATAAGAGTAATGAGTATAGTAATTGTAGTTCTATCGATCATATCTGCATAATATGGTTAATAATATGAGTTAGATTGATAATAATAAGAGTAATAAGTATAGTATTTGTCGTTCTATCGATCATATAAGCATAATATGGCTAATAATATGAGTTAGATTGATAATAATAAGAGTAATAAGTATAGTAATTGTCGTTCTATCGGTCATTTAAGCATAATATGGCTAATAATATGAGTCAGATTGATAATAATAACAGTAATAAGTATAGTAATTGTCGTTCTATCGATAATATAAGCATAATATGGCTAATAATATGAGTTAGATTGATAATACTAAGAGTAGTGAGTATAGTAATTCTCGTTCTATCGCTCATATAAGCACAATATGGCTAATAATATGAGTTAGATTGATAATAATAAGAGTAATAAGTATAGTAATTGTCGTTCTATCGATCATATAAGCATAATATGGCTAATAATATGAGTTAGATTGATAATAATAACAGTAATAAGTATAGTAATTGTCGTTCTATCGATAATATAAGCATAATATGGCTAATAATATGAGTTAGATTGATAATAATAAGTGTAGTGAGTATAGTAATTGTCGTTCTATCGATCATATAAGCATAATATGGCTAATAATATGAGTTAGATTGATAATAATAAGAGTAATGGTATAGTAATTGTAGTTCTATCGATCATATCTGCATAATATGGTTAATAATATGAGTTAGAATGATAATAATAAGAGTAATAAGTATAGTAATTGTCGTTCTATCGATCATATCTGCATAATATGGTTAATAATATGAGTTAGATTGATAATAGTGAGTGTAATAAGTATAGTGAATGTCGTTCTATCGATCATATCAGCATAATATGGGTAATAATATGAGTTGGGTTGATAATAATAAGAGTAATGAGTATAGTAATTGTAGTTCTATCGATCATATAAGCATAATGTGGCTAATAATATGAGTTAGATTCATAATAATAAGAGTAATAAGTATAGTAATTGTCGTTCTATCGATCATATAAGCATAATATGGCTAATAATATGAGTTAGATTTATAATAATAAGAGTAATAAGTATAGTAATTGTCGTTCTATCGATCATATAAGCACAATATGGCTAATAATATGAGTTAGATTGATAATAATAAGAGTAATAAGTATAGTAATTGTCGTTCTATCGATCATATAAGCATAATATGGCTAATAATATGAGTTAGATTGATAATAATAAGTGTAATAAGTATAGTAATTGTCGTTCTATCGATCATAATTGCATAATATGGTTAATAATATGAGTTAGATTGATAATAATAAGAGCAATGAGTATAGTAATTGTCGTACTATCGATCATATAAGCATAATATGGCTAATAATATGAGTTAGATTGATAATAATAAGTGTAAAAAGTATAGTAATTGTCGTTCGATCGATCATATCTGCATAATATGGTTAATAATATGAGTTAGATTGATAATAATAAGAGTAATGAGTATAGTAATTGTCGTACTATCGATCATATAAGCATAATATGGCTAATAATGTGAGTTAGATTGATAATAGTGAGTGCAATAAATATAGTAATTGTCGTTCTATCGCTCATATAAGCACAATATGGCTAATAATATGAGTTAGATTGATAATAATAAGAGTAATAAGTATAGTAATTGTCGTTCTATCGATCATACAACCATAATATGGCTAATACTATGAGTTAGATTGATAAAATAAGTGTTATAAGTATAGTAATTGTCGTTCTATCGATCATATAAGCATAATATGGCTAATAATATGAGTTAGATTGATAATAATAAGAATAATGAGTATAGTAATTGTCGCTCTATCGATCATATCTGCTTAATATGGTTAATAATATGAGTTAGAATGATAATAATAAGAGTAATAAGTATAGTAATTGTCGTTCTATCGATCATATCTGCATAATATGGTTAATAATATGAGTTAGATTGATAATAGTGAGTGTAATAAGTATAGTGAATGTCGTTCTATCGATCATATCAGCATAATACGGGTAATAATATGAGTTGGATTGATAATAATAAGAGTAATGAGTGTAGTAATTGTAGGTCTATCGATCATATAAGCATAATATGGCTAATAATATGAGTCAGATTCATAATAATAACAGTAATAAGTATAGTATTTGTCGTTCTATCGATCATGTAAGCATAATATGGCTAATAATATGAGTGAGATTCATAATAATAAGAGTAATAAGTATAGTAATTGTCGTTCTATCGATCATATAAGCATAATATGGCTAATAATATGAGTTAGATTGATAATAATAAGAGTAATAAGTATAGTAATTGTCGTTCTCTCGATCATATAAGCATAATATGGCTAATAATATGAGTCAGATTGATAATAATAACAGTAATAAGTATAGTAATTGTCGTTCTATCGATCATTGGAGCATAATATGGCTAATAATATGAGTCAGATTGATAATAATAACAGTAATAAGTATAGTAATTGTCGTTCTATCGATCATTGGAGCATAATATGGCTAATAATATGAGTTAGATTGATAATAATAAGAGTAATGAGTATAGTAATTGTAGTTCTATCGATCATATCTGCATAATATGGTTAATAATATGAGTTAGATTGATAATAATAAGAGTAATAAGTATAGTATTTGTCGTTCTATCGATCATATAAGCATAATATGGCTAATAATATGAGTTAGATTGATAATAATAAGAGTAATAAGTATAGTAATTGTCGTTCTATCGGTCATTTAAGCATAATATGGATAATAATATGAGCCAGATTGATAATAATAACAGTAATAAGTATAGTAATTGTCGTTCTATCGATAATATAAGCATAATATGGCTAATAATATGAGTTAGATTGATAATAGTGAGTGTAATAAGTATAGTGAATGTCGTTCTATCGATCATATCAGCATAATACGGGTAATAATATGAGTTGGATTGATAATAATAAGAGTAATGAGTGTAGTAATTGTAGGTCTATCGATCATATAAGCATAATATGGCTAATAATATGAGTCAGATTCATAATAATAACAGTAATAAGTATAGTATTTGTCGTTCTATCGATCATATAAGCATAATATGGCTAATAATATGAGTTAGATTGATAATAATAAGAGTAATAAGTATAGTAATTGTCGTTCTATCGATCATATCTGCATAATATGGTTAATAATATGAGTTAGATTGATAATAGTGAGTGTAATAAGTATAGTAATTGACGTTCTCTCGATCATATAAGCATAATATGGCTAATAATATGAGTTAGAGTGATAACACTAAGAGTAGTGAGTACAGTAATTATCATTCCATCGATCATATAAGCATAATATGGCTAATAATATGAGTTAGATTGATAATAATAGCAGTAATAAGTACAGTAATTGTCGTTCTATCGATAATATAAGCATAATATGGCTAATAATATGGGTTAGATTGATAATAATAACAGTAATAAGTATAGTAATTGTCGTTCTATCGATAATATAAGCATAATATGGCTAATAATATGAGTTAGATTGATAATACTAAGACTAGTGAGTACAGTAATTCTCGTTCTATCGATCATATAAGCATAATATGGCTAGTAATATGAGTTAGATTGATAATAATAAGAGTAATGAGTATAGTAATTGTAGTTCTATCGATCATTGAAGCATAATATGGCTAATAATATGAGTTAGATTGATAATAATAAGAGTAATGAGTATAGTAATTGTAGTTCTATCGATCATATCTGCATAATATGGTTAATAATATGAGTTAGATTGATAATAATAAGAGTAATAAGTATAGTATTTGTCGTTCTATCGATCATATAAGCATAATATGGCTAATAATATGAGTTAGATTGATAATAATAAGAGTAATAAGTATAGTAATTGTCGTTCTATCGGTCATTTAAGCATAATATGGCTAATAATATGAGTCAGATTGATAATAATAACAGTAATAAGTATAGTAATTGTCGTTCTATCGATAATATAAGCATAATATGGCTAATAATATGAGTTAGATTGATAATACTAAGAGTAGTGAGTATAGTAATTCTCGTTCTATCGCTCATATAAGCACAATATGGCTAATAATATGAGTTAGATTGATAATAATAAGAGTAATAAGTATAGTAATTGTCGTTCTATCGATCATATAAGCATAATATGGCTAATAATATGAGTTAGATTGATAATAATAACAGTAATAAGTATAGTAATTGTCGTTCTATCGATAATATAAGCATAATATGGCTAATAATATGAGTTAGATTGATAATAATAAGTGTAGTGAGTATAGTAATTGTCGTTCTATCGATCATATAAGCGTAATATGGCTAATAATATGAGTTAGATTGATAATAATAAGAGTAATGAGTATAGTAATTGTAGTTCTATCGATCATATCTGCATAATATGGTTAATAATATGAGTTAGAATGATAATAATAAGAGTAATAAGTATAGTAATTGTCGTTCTATCGATCATATAAGCATAATATGGCTAATAATATGAGTTAGATTTATAATAATAAGAGTAATAAGTATAGTAATTGTCGTTCTATCGATCATATAAGCACAATATGGCTAATAATATGAGTTAGATTGATAATAATAAGAGTAATAAGTATAGTAATTGTCGTTCTATCGATCATATAAGCATAATATGGCTAATAATATGAGTTAGATTGATAATAATAAGTGTAATAAGTATAGTAATTGTCGTTCTATCGATCATAATTGCATAATATGGTTAATAATATGAGTTAGATTGATAATAATAAGAGCAATGAGTATAGTAATTGTCGTACTATCGATGATATAAGCATAATATGGCTAATAATGTGAGTTAGATTGATAATAGTGAGTGCAATAAATATAGTAATTGTCGTTCTATCGCTCATATAAGCACAATATGGCTAATAATATGAGTTAGATTGATAATAATAAGAGTAATAAGTATAGTAATTGTCGTTCTACCGATCATACAAGCATAATATGGCTAATACTATGAGTTAGATTGATAAAATAAGTGTTATAAGTATAGTAATTGTCGTTCTATCGATCATATAAGCGTAATATGGCTAATAATATGAGTTAGATTGATAATAATAAGAATAATGAGTATAGTAATTGTAGCTCTATCGATCATATCTGCTTATTATGGTTAATAATATGAGTTAGAATGATAATAATAAGAGTAATAAGTATAGTAATTGTCGTTCTATCGATCATATCTGCATAATATGGTTAATAATATGAGTTAGATTGATAATAGTGAGTGTAAGAAGTATAGTGAATGTCGTTCTATCGATCATATCAGCATAATACGGGTAATAATATGAGTTGGATTGATAATAATAAGAGTAATGAGTGTAGTAATTGTAGGTCTATCGATCATATAAGCATAATATGGCTAATAATATGAGTCAGATTCATAATAATAACAGTAATAAGTATAGTATTTGTCGTTCTATCGATCATGTAAGCATAATATGGCTAATAATATGAGTTAGATTCATAATAATAAGAGTAATAAGTATAGTAATTGTCGTTCTATCGATCATATAAGCATAATATGGCTAATAATATGAGTTAGATTGATAATAATAAGAGTAATAAGTATAGTAATTGTCGTTCTCTCGATCATATAAGCATAATATGGCTAATAATATGAGTCAGATTGATAATAATAACAGTAATAAGTAGAGTAATTGTCGTTCTATCGATCATTGAAGCATAATATGGCTAATAATATGAGTTAGATTGATAATAATAAGAGTAATGAGTATAGTAATTGTAGTTCTATCGATCATATCTGCATAATATGGTTAATAATATGAGTTAGATTGATAATAATAAGAGTAATAAGTATAGTATTTGTCGTTCTATCGATCATATAAGCATAATATGGCTAATAATATGAGTTAGATTGATAATAATAAGAGTAATAAGTATAGTAATTGTCGTTCTATCGATCATATCTGCATAATATGGTTAATAATATGAGTTAGATTGATAATAGTGAGTGTAATAAGTATAGTAATTGTCGTTCTCTCGATCATATAAGCATAATATGGCTAATAATATGAGTTAGAGTGATAACACTAAGAGTAGTGAGTACAGTAATTATCATTCCATCGATCATATAAGCATAATATGGCTAATAATATGAGTTAGATTGATAATAATAGCAGTAATAAGTACAGTAATTGTCGTTCTATCGATAATATAAGCATAATATGGCTAATAATATGGGTTAGATTGATAATAATAACAGTAATAAGTATAGTAATTGTCGTTCTATCGATAATATAAGCATAATATGGCTAATAATATGAGTTAGATTGATAATACTAAGACTAGTGAGTACAGTAATTCTCGTTCTATCGATCATATAAGCATAATATGGCTAATAATATGAGTTAGATTGATAATAATAAGAGTAATGAGTATAGTAATTGTAGTTCTATCGATCATTGAAGCATAATATGGCTAATAATATGAGTTAGATTGATAATAATAAGAGTAATGAGTATAGTAATTGTAGTTCTATCGATCATATCTGCATAATATGGTTAATAATATGAGTTAGATTGATAATAATAAGAGTAATAAGTATAGTATTTGTCGTTCTATCGATCATATAAGCATAATATGGCTAATAATATGAGTTAGATTGATAATAATAAGAGTAATAAGTATAGTAATTGTCGTTCTATCGGTCATTTAAGCATAATATGGCTAATAATATGAGTCAGATTGATAATAATAACAGTAATAAGTATAGTAATTGTCGTTCTATCGATAATATAAGCATAATATGGCTAATAATATGAGTTAGATTGATAATACTAAGAGTAGTGAGTATAGTAATTCTCGTTCTATCGCTCATATAAGCACAATATGGCTAATAATATGAGTTAGATTGATAATAATAAGAGTAATAAGTATAGTAATTGTCGTTCTATCGATCATATAAGCATAATATGGCTAATAATATGAGTTAGATTGATAATAATAACAGTAATAAGTATAGTAATTGTCGTTCTATCGATAATATAAGCATAATATGGCTAATAATATGAGTTAGATTGATAATAATAAGTGTAGTGAGTATAGTAATTGTCGTTCTATCGATCATATAAGCATAATATGGCTAATAATATGAGTTAGATTGATAATAATAAGAGTAATGGTATAGTAATTGTAGTTCTATCGATCATATCTGCATAATATGGTTAATAATATGAGTTAGAATGATAATAATAAGAGTAATAAGTATAGTAATTGTCGTTCTATCGATCATATCTGCATAATATGGTTAATAATATGAGTTAGATTGATAATAGTGAGTGTAATAAGTATAGTGAATGTCGTTCTATCGATCATATCAGCATAATATGGGTAATAATATGAGTTGGGTTGATAATAATAAGAGTAATGAGTATAGTAATTGTAGTTCTATCGATCATATAAGCATAATGTGGCTAATAATATGAGTTAGATTCATAATAATAAGAGTAATAAGTATAGTAATTGTCGTTCTATCGATCATATAAGCATAATATGGCTAATAATATGAGTTAGATTTATAATAATAAGAGTAATAAGTATAGTAATTGTCGTTCTATCGATCATATAAGCACAATATGGCTAATAATATGAGTTAGATTGATAATAATAAGAGTAATAAGTATAGTAATTGTCGTTCTATCGATCATATAAGCATAATATGGCTAATAATATGAGTTAGATTGATAATAATAAGTGTAATAAGTATAGTAATTGTCGTTCTATCGATCATAATTGCATAATATGGTTAATAATATGAGTTAGATTGATAATAATAAGAGCAATGAGTATAGTAATTGTCGTACTATCGATCATATAAGCATAATATGGCTAATAATATGAGTTAGATTGATAATAATAAGTGTAAAAAGTATAGTAATTGTCGTTCGATCGATCATATCTGCATAATATGGTTAATAATATGAGTTAGATTGATAATAATAAGAGTAATGAGTATAGTAATTGTCGTACTATCGATCATATAAGCATAATATGGCTAATAATGTGAGTTAGATTGATAATAGTGAGTGCAATAAATATAGTAATTGTCGTTCTATCGCTCATATAAGCACAATATGGCTAATAATATGAGTTAGATTGATAATAATAAGAGTAATAAGTATAGTAATTGTCGTTCTATCGATCATACAACCATAATATGGCTAATACTATGAGTTAGATTGATAAAATAAGTGTTATAAGTATAGTAATTGTCGTTCTATCGATCATATAAGCATAATATGGCTAATAATATGAGTTAGATTGATAATAATAAGAATAATGAGTATAGTAATTGTCGCCCTATCGATCATATCTGCTTAATATGGTCAATAATATGAGTTAGAATGATAATAATAAGAGTAATAAGTATAGTAATTGTCGTTCTATCGATCATATCTGCATAATATGGTTAATAATATGAGTTAGATTGATAATAGTGAGTGTAATAAGTATAGTGAATGTCGTTCTATCGATCATATCAGCATAATACGGGTAATAATATGAGTTGGATTGATAATAATAAGAGTAATGAGTGTAGTAATTGTAGGTCTATCGATCATATAAGCATAATATGGCTAATAATATGAGTCAGATTCATAATAATAACTGTAATAAGTATAGTATTTGTCGTTCTATCGATCATGTAAGCATAATATGGCTAATAATATGAGTGAGATTCATAATAATAAGAGTAATAAGTATAGTAATTGTCGTTCTATCGATCATATAAGCATAATATGGCTAATAATATGAGTTAGATTGATAATAATAAGAGTAATAAGTATAGTAATTGTCGTTCTCTCGATCATATAAGCATAATATGGCTAATAATATGAGTCAGATTGATAATAATAACAGTAATAAGTATAGTAATTGTCGTTCTATCGATCATTGGAGCATAATATGGCTAATAATATGAGTTAGATTGATAATAATAAGAGTAATGAGTATAGTAATTGTAGTTCTATCGATCATATCTGCATAATATGGTTAATAATATGAGTTAGATTGATAATAATAAGAGTAATAAGTATAGTATTTGTCGTTCTATCGATCATATAAGCATAATATGGCTAATAATATGAGTTAGATTGATAATAATAAGAGTAATAAGTATAGTAATTGTCGTTCTATCGGTCATTTAAGCATAATATGGATAATAATATGAGCCAGATTGATAATAATAACAGTAATAAGTATAGTAATTGTCGTTCTATCGATAATATAAGCATAATATGGCTAATAATATGAGTTAGATTGATAATACTAAGAGTAGTGAGTATAGTAATTGTCGTTCTATCGATCATATAAGCATAATATGGCTAATAATATGAGTTAGATTGATAATAATAAGAGTAATGAGTATAGTAATTGTAGTTCTATCGATCATATCTGCATAATATGGTTAATAATATGAGTTAGAATGATAATAATAAGAGTAATAAGTATAGTAATTGTCGTTCTATCGATCATATCTGCATAATATGGTTAATAATATGAGTTGGGTTGATAATAATAAGAGTAATGAGTATAGTAATTGTAGTTCTATCGATCATATAAGCATAATGTGGCTAATAATATGAGTTAGATTCATAATAATAAGAGTAATAAGTATAGTAATTGTCGTTCTATCGATCATATAAGCATAATATGGCTAATAATATGAGTTAGATTTATAATAATAAGAGTAATAAGTATAGTAATTGTCGTTCTATCGATCATATAAGCACAATATGGCTAATAATATGAGTTAGATTGATAATAATAAGAGTAATAAGTATAGTAATTGTCGTTCTATCGATCATATCTGCATAATATGGTTAATAATATGAGTTAGATTGATCATAATAAGAGTAATAAGTATAGTAATTGTCGTTATATCGATCATATAACCATAATATGGCTAATAGCATGAGTTAGATTGATAATAATAAGAGTAATGAGTATAGTAATTGTCGTTCTATCGATCATATCTGCATAATATGGTTAATAATATGAGTTAGATTGATAATAGTGAGTGTAATAAATATAGTAATTGTCGTTCTATCGCTCATGTAATCACAATATGGCTAATAATATGAGTTAGATTGATAATAATAAGAGTAATAAGTATAGTATTGTCGTTCTATCGATCATATAAGCATAATATGGCTAATAATATGAGTTAGATTGATAATAATAAGTGTAATATGTATAGTAATTTTCGTTCTATCGATCATAATTGCATAATATGGTTAATAATATGAGTTAGATTGATAATAATAAGAGCAATGAGTATAGTAATTGTCGTACTATCGATCATATAAGCATAATATGGCTAATAATATGAGTTAGAATGATAATAATAAGAGTAATAAGTATAGTAATTGTCGTTATATCGATCATATCTGCATAATATGGTTAATAATATGAGTTGGGTTGATAATAATAAGAGTAATGAGTATAGTATTTGTAGTTCTATCGATCATATAAGCATAATGTGGCTAATAATATGAGTTAGATTCATAATAATAAGAGTAATAAGTATAGTAATTGTCGTTCTATCGATCATATAAGCATAATATGGCTAATAATATGAGTTAGATTTATAATAATAAGAGTAATAAGTATAGTAATTGTCGTTCTATCGATCATATAAGCACAATATGGCTAATAATATGGGTTAGATTGATAATAATAAGAGTAATAAGTATAGTAATTGTCGTTCTATCGAGCATATAAGCATAATATGGCTAATAATATGAGTTAGATTGATAATAATAAGTGTAATAAGTATAGTAATTGTCGTTCTATCGATCATAATTGCATAATATGGTTAATAATATGAGTTAGATTGATAATAATAAGAGTAATGAGTATAGTAATTGTAGCTCTATCGATCATATCTGCTTAATATGGTTAATAATATGAGTTAGAATGATAATAATAAGAGTAATAAGTATAGTAATTGTCGTTCTATCGATCATATCTGCATAATATGGTTAATAATATGAGTTAGATTGATAATAGTGAGTGTAATAAGTATAGTGAATGTCGTTCTATCGATCATATCAGCATAATACGGGTAATAATATGAGTTGGATTGATAATAATAAGAGTAATGAGTGTAGTAATTGTAGGTCTATCGATCATATAAGCATAATATGGCTAATAATATGAGTCAGATTCATAATAATAACAGTAATAAGTATAGTAATTGTCGTTCTATCGATCATTTAAGCATAATATGGCGAATAATATGAGTTGGGTTGATAAAACTAAGAATAATAAGTATAGTAACTGTCGTTCTATCGATCATATAAGCATAATATGGTTAATAATATGAGTTAGAATGATAATCATAAGAGTAATAAGTATAGTAATTGTCGTTCTATCGATCATATCTGCATAATATGGTTAATAATATGAGTTAGTTTGATAACAGTGAGTGTAATGAGTATAGTGAATGTCGTTCTATCGATCATATCAGCATCATATGGGTAATAATATGAGTTGGATTGATAATAATAAGAGTAATGAGTATAGTAATTGTCGTACTATCGATGATATAAGCATAATATGGCTAATAATGTGACTTAGATTGATAATAGTGAGTGCAATAAATATAGTAATTGTCGTTCTATCGCTCATATAAGCACAATATGGCTAATAATATGAGTTAGATTGATAATAATAAGAGTAATAAGTATAGTAATTGTCGTTCTATCGATCATACAAGCATAATATGGTTAATAATATGAGTTAGATTGATAATAATAAGAGCAATGAGTATAGTAATTGTCGTACTATCGATCATATAAGCATAATATGGCTAATAATATGAGTTAGATTGATAATAATAAGTGTAAAAAGTATAGTAATTGTCGTTCGATCGATCATATCTGCATAATATGGTTAATAATATGAGTTAGATTGATAATAATAAGAGTAATGAGTATAGTAATTGTCGTACTATCGATCATATAAGCATAATATGGCTAATAATGTGAGTTAGATTGATAATAGTGAGTGCAATAAATATAGTAATTGTCGTTCTATCGCTCATATAAGCACAATATGGCTAATAATATGAGTTAGATTGATAATAATAAGAGTAATAAGTATAGTAATTGTCGTTCTATCGATCATACAACCATAATATGGCTAATACTATGAGTTAGATTGATAAAATAAGTGTTATAAGTATAGTAATTGTCGTTCTATCGATCATATAAGCATAATATGGCTAATAATATGAGTTAGATTGATAATAATAAGAATAATGAGTATAGTAATTGTCGCTCTATCGATCATATCTGCTTAATATGGTTAATAATATGAGTTAGAATGATAATAATAAGAGTAATAAGTATAGTAATTGTCGTTCTATCGATCATATCTGCATAATATGGTTAATAATATGAGTTAGATTGATAATAGTGAGTGTAATAAGTATAGTGAATGTCGTTCTATCGATCATATCAGCATAATACGGGTAATAATATGAGTTGGATTGATAATAATAAGAGTAATGAGTGTAGTAATTGTAGGTCTATCGATCATATAAGCATAATATGGCTAATAATATGAGTCAGATTCATAATAATAACAGTAATAAGTATAGTATTTGTCGTTCTATCGATCATGTAAGCATAATATGGCTAATAATATGAGTGAGATTCATAATAATAAGAGTAATAAGTATAGTAATTGTCGTTCTATCGATCATATAAGCATAATATGGCTAATAATATGAGTTAGATTGATAATAATAAGAGTAATAAGTATAGTAATTGTCGTTCTCTCGATCATATAAGCATAATATGGCTAATAATATGAGTCAGATTGATAATAATAACAGTAATAAGTATAGTAATTGTCGTTCTATCGATCATTGGAGCATAATATGGCTAATAATATGAGTTAGATTGATAATAATAAGAGTAATGAGTATAGTAATTGTAGTTCTATCGATCATATCTGCATAATATGGTTAATAATATGAGTTAGATTGATAATAATAAGAGTAATAAGTATAGTATTTGTCGTTCTATCGATCATATAAGCATAATATGGCTAATAATATGAGTTAGATTGATAATAATAAGAGTAATAAGTATAGTAATTGTCGTTCTATCGGTCATTTAAGCATAATATGGATAATAATATGAGCCAGATTGATAATAATAACAGTAATAAGTATAGTAATTGTCGTTCTATCGATAATATAAGCATAATATGGCTAATAATATGAGTTAGATTGATAATACTAAGAGTAGTGAGTATAGTAATTGTCGTTCTATCGATCATATAAGCATAATATGGCTAATAATATGAGTTAGATTGATAATAATAAGAGTAATGAGTATAGTAATTGTAGTTCTATCGATCATATCTGCATAATATGGTTAATAATATGAGTTAGAATGATAATAATAAGAGTAATAAGTATAGTAATTGTCGTTCTATCGATCATATCTGCATAATATGGTTAATAATATGAGTTGGGTTGATAATAATAAGAGTAATGAGTATAGTAATTGTAGTTCTATCGATCATATAAGCATAATGTGGCTAATAATATGAGTTAGATTCATAATAATAAGAGTAATAAGTATAGTAATTGTCGTTCTATCGATCATATAAGCATAATATGGCTAATAATATGAGTTAGATTTATAATAATAAGAGTAATAAGTATAGTAATTGTCGTTCTATCGATCATATAAGCACAATATGGCTAATAATATGAGTTAGATTGATAATAATAAGAGTAATAAGTATAGTAATTGTCGTTCTATCGATCATATCTGCATAATATGGTTAATAATATGAGTTAGATTGATCATAATAAGAGTAATAAGTATAGTAATTGTCGTTATATCGATCATATAACCATAATATGGCTAATAGCATGAGTTAGATTGATAATAATAAGAGTAATGAGTATAGTAATTGTCGTTCTATCGATCATATCTGCATAATATGGTTAATAATATGAGTTAGATTGATAATAGTGAGTGTAATAAATATAGTAATTGTCGTTCTATCGCTCATGTAATCACAATATGGCTAATAATATGAGTTAGATTGATAATAATAAGAGTAATAAGTATAGTATTGTCGTTCTATCGATCATATAAGCATAATATGGCTAATAATATGAGTTAGATTGATAATAATAAGTGTAATATGTATAGTAATTTTCGTTCTATCGATCATAATTGCATAATATGGTTAATAATATGAGTTAGATTGATAATAATAAGAGCAATGAGTATAGTAATTGTCGTACTATCGATCATATAAGCATAATATGGCTAATAATATGAGTTAGAATGATAATAATAAGAGTAATAAGTATAGTAATTGTCGTTCTATCGATCATATCTGCATAATATGGTTAATAATATGAGTTGGGTTGATAATAATAAGAGTAATGAGTATAGTATTTGTAGTTCTATCGATCATATAAGCATAATGTGGCTAATAATATGAGTTAGATTCATAATAATAAGAGTAATAAGTATAGTAATTGTCGTTCTATCGATCATATAAGCATAATATGGCTAATAATATGAGTTAGATTTATAATAATAAGAGTAATAAGTATAGTAATTGTCGTTCTATCGATCATATAAGCACAATATGGCTAATAATATGGGTTAGATTGATAATAATAAGAGTAATAAGTATAGTAATTGTCGTTCTATCGAGCATATAAGCATAATATGGCTAATAATATGAGTTAGATTGATAATAATAAGTGTAATAAGTATAGTAATTGTCGTTCTATCGATCATAATTGCATAATATGGTTAATAATATGAGTTAGATTGATAATAATAAGAGTAATGAGTATAGTAATTGTAGCTCTATCGATCATATCTGCTTAATATGGTTAATAATATGAGTTAGAATGATAATAATAAGAGTAATAAGTATAGTAATTGTCGTTCTATCGATCATATCTGCATAATATGGTTAATAATATGAGTTAGATTGATAATAGTGAGTGTAATAAGTATAGTGAATGTCGTTCTATCGATCATATCAGCATAATACGGGTAATAATATGAGTTGGATTGATAATAATAAGAGTAATGAGTGTAGTAATTGTAGGTCTATCGATCATATAAGCATAATATGGCTAATAATATGAGTCAGATTCATAATAATAACAGTAATAAGTATAGTAATTGTCGTTCTATCGATCATTTAAGCATAATATGGCGAATAATATGAGTTGGGTTGATAAAACTAAGAATAATAAGTATAGTAACTGTCGTTCTATCGATCATATAAGCATAATATGGTTAATAATATGAGTTAGAATGATAATCATAAGAGTAATAAGTATAGTAATTGTCGTTCTATCGATCATATCTGCATAATATGGTTAATAATATGAGTTAGTTTGATAATAGTGAGTGTAATAAGTATAGTGAATGTCGTTCTATCGATCATATCAGCATCATATGGGTAATAATATGAGTTGGATTGATAATAATAAGAGTAATGAGTATAGTAATTGTCGTACTATCGATGATATAAGCATAATATGGCTAATAATGTGAGTTAGATTGATAATAGTGAGTGCAATAAATATAGTAATTGTCGTTCTATCGCTCATATAAGCACAATATGGCTAATAATATGAGTTAGATTGATAATAATAAGAGTAATAAGTATGGTAATTGTCGTTCTATCGATCATACAAGCATAATATGGCTAATACTATGAGTTAGATTGATAAAATAAGTGTTAAAAGTATAGTAATTGTCGTTCTATCGATCATATAAGCATAATATGGCTAATAATATGAGTTAGATTGATAATACTAAGAGTAGTGAGTATAGTAATTCTCGTTCTATCGCTCATATAAGCACAATATGGCTAATAATATGAGTTAGATTGATAATAATAAGAGTAATAAGTATAGTAACTGTCGTATATAGTCGTATAAGTATAGTAATTGTCGTTCTATCGATCATACAACCATAATATGGCTAATACTATGAGTTAGATTGATAAAATAAGTGTTATAAGTATAGTAATTGTCGTTCTATCGATCATATAAGCATAATATGGCTAATAATATGAGTTAGATTGATAATAATAAGAATAATGAGTATAGTAATTGTCGCTCTATCGATCATATCTGCTTAATATGGTTAATAATATGAGTTAGAATGATAATAATAAGAGTAATAAGTATAGTAATTGTCGTTCTATCGATCATATCTGCATAATATGGTTAATAATATGAGTTAGATTGATAATAGTGAGTGTAATAAGTATAGTGAATGTCGTTCTATCGATCATATCAGCATAATACGGGTAATAATATGAGTTGGATTGATAATAATAAGAGTAATGAGTGTAGTAATTGTAGGTCTATCGATCATATAAGCATAATATGGCTAATAATATGAGTCAGATTCATAATAATAACAGTAATAAGTATAGTATTTGTCGTTCTATCGATCATGTAAGCATAATATGGCTAATAATATGAGTGAGATTCATAATAATAAGAGTAATAAGTATAGTAATTGTCGTTCTATCGATCATATAAGCATAATATGGCTAATAATATGAGTTAGATTGATAATAATAAGAGTAATAAGTATAGTAATTGTCGTTCTCTCGATCATATAAGCATAATATGGCTAATAATATGAGTCAGATTGATAATAATAACAGTAATAAGTATAGTAATTGTCGTTCTATCGATCATTGGAGCATAATATGGCTAATAATATGAGTTAGATTGATAATAATAAGAGTAATGAGTATAGTAATTGTAGTTCTATCGATCATATCTGCATAATATGGTTAATAATATGAGTTAGATTGATAATAATAAGAGTAATAAGTATAGTATTTGTCGTTCTATCGATCATATAAGCATAATATGGCTAATAATATGAGTTAGATTGATAATAATAAGAGTAATAAGTATAGTAATTGTCGTTCTATCGGTCATTTAAGCATAATATGGATAATAATATGAGCCAGATTGATAATAATAACAGTAATAAGTATAGTAATTGTCGTTCTATCGATAATATAAGCATAATATGGCTAATAATATGAGTTAGATTGATAATACTAAGAGTAGTGAGTATAGTAATTGTCGTTCTATCGATCATATAAGCATAATATGGCTAATAATATGAGTTAGATTGATAATAATAAGAGTAATGAGTATAGTAATTGTAGTTCTATCGATCATATCTGCATAATATGGTTAATAATATGAGTTAGAATGATAATAATAAGAGTAATAAGTATAGTAATTGTCGTTCTATCGATCATATCTGCATAATATGGTTAATAATATGAGTTGGGTTGATAATAATAAGAGTAATGAGTATAGTAATTGTAGTTCTATCGATCATATAAGCATAATGTGGCTAATAATATGAGTTAGATTCATAATAATAAGAGTAATAAGTATAGTAATTGTCGTTCTATCGATCATATAAGCATAATATGGCTAATAATATAATAAGAGTAATAAGTATAGTAATTGTCGTTCTATCGATCATATAAGCATAATATGGCTAATAATATGAGTTAGATTTATAATAATAAGAGTAATAAGTATAGTAATTGTCGTTCTATCGATCATATAAGCACAATATGGCTAATAATATGAGTTAGATTGATAATAATAAGAGTAATAAGTATAGTAATTGTCGTTCTATCGATCATATCTGCATAATATGGTTAATAATATGAGTTAGATTGATCATAATAAGAGTAATAAGTATAGTAATTGTCGTTATATCGATCATATAACCATAATATGGCTAATAGCATGAGTTAGATTGATAATAATAAGAGTAATGAGTATAGTAATTGTCGTTCTATCGATCATATCTGCATAATATGGTTAATAATATGAGTTAGATTGATAATAGTGAGTGTAATAAATATAGTAATTGTCGTTCTATCGCTCATGTAATCACAATATGGCTAATAATATGAGTTAGATTGATAATAATAAGAGTAATAAGTATAGTAATTGTCGTTCTATCGATCATATAAGCATAATATGGCTAATAATATGAGTTAGATTGATAATAATAAGTGTAATATGTATAGTAATTTTCGTTCTATCGATCATAATTGCATAATATGGTTAATAATATGAGTTAGATTGATAATAATAAGAGCAATGAGTATAGTAATTGTCGTACTATCGATCATATAAGCATAATATGGCTAATAATATGAGTTAGAATGATAATAATAAGAGTAATAAGTATAGTAATTGTCGTTCTATCGATCATATCTGCATAATATGGTTAATAATATGAGTTAGATTGATAATAGTGAGTGTAATAAGTATAGTGAATGTCGTTCTATCGATCATATCAGCATAATACGGGTAATAATATGAGTTGGATTGATAATAATAAGAGTAATGAGTGTAGTAATTGTAGGTCTATCGATCATATAAGCATAATATGGCTAATAATATGAGTCAGATTCATAATAATAACAGTAATAAGTATAGTATTTGTCGTTCTATCGATCATGTAAGCATAATATGGCTAATAATATGAGTGAGATTCATAATAATAAGAGTAATAAGTATAGTAATTGTCGTTCTATCGATCATATAAGCATAATATGGCTAATAATATGAGTTAGATTGATAATAATAAGAGTAATAAGTATAGTAATTGTCGTTCTATCGAGCATATAAGCATAATATGGCTAATAATATGAGTTAGATTGATAATAATAAGTGTAATAAGTATAGTAATTGTCGTTCTATCGATCATAATTGCATAATATGGTTAATAATATGAGTTAGATTGATAATAATAAGAGTAATGAGTATAGTAATTGTAGCTCTATCGATCATATCTGCTTAATATGGTTAATAATATGAGTTAGAATGATAATAATAAGAGTAATAAGTATAGTAATTGTCGTTCTATCGATCATATCTGCATAATATGGTTAATAATATGAGTTAGATTGATAATAGTGAGTGTAATAAGTATAGTGAATGTCGTTCTATCGATCATATCAGCATAATACGGGTAATAATATGAGTTGGATTGATAATAATAAGAGTAATGAGTGTAGTAATTGTAGGTCTATCGATCATATAAGCATAATATGGCTAATAATATGAGTCAGATTCATAATAATAACAGTAATAAGTATAGTAATTGTCGTTCTATCGATCATTTAAGCATAATATGGCGAATAATATGAGTTGGGTTGATAAAACTAAGAATAATAAGTATAGTAACTGTCGTTCTATCGATCATATAAGCATAATATGGTTAATAATATGAGTTAGAATGATAATCATAAGAGTAATAAGTATAGTAATTGTCGTTCTATCGATCATATCTGCATAATATGGTTAATAATATGAGTTAGTTTGATAATAGTGAGTGTAATAAGTATAGTGAATGTCGTTCTATCGATCATATCAGCATCATATGGGTAATAATATGAGTTGGATTGATAATAATAAGAGTAATGAGTATAGTAATTGTCGTACTATCGATGATATAAGCATAATATGGCTAATAATGTGAGTTAGATTGATAATAGTGAGTGCAATAAATATAGTAATTGTCGTTCTATCGCTCATATAAGCACAATATGGCTAATAATATGAGTTAGATTGATAATAATAAGAGTAATAAGTATAGTAATTGTCGTTCTATCGATCATACAAGCATAATATGGCTAATACTATGAGTTAGATTGATAAAATAAGTGTTAAAAGTATAGTAATTGTCGTTCTATCGATCATATAAGCATAATATGGCTAATAATATGAGTTAGATTGATAATAATAAGAGTAATGAGTGTAGTAATTGTAGGTCTATCGATCATATAAGCATAATATGGCTAATAATATGAGTCAGATTCATAATAATAACAGTAATAAGTATAGTATTTGTCGTTCTATCGATCATGTAAGCATAATATGGCTAATAATATGAGTGAGATTCATAATAATAAGAGTAATAAGTATAGTAATTGTCGTTCTATCGATCATATAAGCATAATATGGCTAATAATATGAGTTAGATTGATAATAATAAGAGTAATAAGTATAGTAATTGTCGTTCTCTCGATCATATAAGCATAATATGGCTAATAATATGAGTCAGATTGATTATAATAACAGTAATAAGTATAGTAATTGTCGTTCTATCGATCATTGGAGCATAATATGGCTAATAATATGAGTTAGATTGATAATAATAAGAGTAATGAGTATAGTAATTGTAGTTCTATCGATCATATCTGCATAATATGGTTAATAATATGAGTTAGATTGATAATAATAAGAGTAATAAGTATAGTATTTGTCGTTCTATCGATCATATAAGCATAATATGGCTAATAATATGAGTTAGATTGATAATAATAAGAGTAATAAGTATAGTAATTGTCGTTCTATCGGTCATTTAAGCATAATATGGATAATAATATGAGCCAGATTGATAATAATAACAGTAATAAGTATAGTAATTGTCGTTCGCTCGATAATATAAGCATAATATGGCTAATAATATGAGTTAGATTGATAATACTAAGAGTAGTGAGTATAGTAATTGTCGTTCTATCGATCATATAAGCATAATATGGCTAATAATATGAGTTAGATTGATAATAATAAGAGTAATGAGTATAGTAATTGTAGTTCTATCGATCATATCTGCATAATATGGTTAATAATATGAGTTAGAATGATAATAATAAGAGTAATAAGTATAGTAATTGTCGTTCTATCGATCATATCTGCATAATATGGTTAATAATATGAGTTGGGTTGATAATAATAAGAGTAATGAGTATAGTAATTGTAGTTCTATCGATCATATAAGCATAATGTGGCTAATAATATGAGTTAGATTCATAATAATAAGAGTAATAAGTATAGTAATTGTCGTTCTATCGATCATATGAGCATAATATGGCTAATAATATGAGTTAGATTTATAATAATAAGAGTAATAAGTATAGTAATTGTCGTTCTATCGATCATATAAGCACAATATGGCTAATAATATGAGTTAGATTGATAATAATAAGAGTAATAAGTATAGTAATTGTCGTTCTATCGATCATATCTGCATAATATGGTTAATAATATGAGTTAGATTGATCATAATAAGAGTAATAAGTATAGTAATTGTCGTTATATCGATCATATAACCATAATATGGCTAATAGCATGAGTTAGATTGATAATAATAAGAGTAATGAGTATAGTAATTGTCGTTCTATCGATCATATCTGCATAATATGGTTAATAATATGAGTTAGATTGATAATAGTGAGTGTAATAAATATAGTAATTGTCGTTCTATCGCTCATGTAATCACAATATGGCTAATAATATGAGTTAGATTGATAATAATAAGAGTAATAAGTATAGTAATTGTCGTTCTATCGATCATATAAGCATAATATGGCTAATAATATGAGTTAGATTGATAATAATAAGTGTAATATGTATAGTAATTTTCGTTCTATCGATCATAATTGCATAATATGGTTAATAATATGAGTTAGATTGCTAATAATAAGAGTAATGAGTATAGTAATTGTAGCTCTATCGATCATATCTGCTTAATATGGTTAATAATATGAGTTAGAATGATAATAATAAGAGTAATAAGTATAGTAATTGTCGTTCTATCGATCATATCTGCCTAATATGGTTAATAATATGAGTTAGATTGATAATAGTGAGTGTAATAAGTATAGTGAATGTCGTTCTATCGATCATATCAGCATAATACGGGTAATAATATGAGTTGGATTGATAATAATAAGAGTAATGAGTGTAGTAATTGTAGGTCTATCGATCATATAAGCATAATATGGCTAATAATATGAGTCAGATTCATAATAATAACAGTAATAAGTATAGTAATTGTCGTTCTATCGATCATTTAAGCATAATATGGCGAATAATATGAGTTGGGTTGATAAAACTAAGAATAATAAGTATAGTAACTGTCGTTCTATCGATCATATAAGCATAATATGGTTAATAATATGAGTTAGAATGATAATAATAAGAGTAATAAGTATAGTAATTGTCGTTCTATCGATCATATCTGCATAATATGGTTAATAATATGAGTTAGTTTGATAATAGTGAGTGTAATAAGTATAGTGAATGTCGTTCTATCGATCATATCAGCATCATATGGGTAATAATATGAGTTGGATTGATAATAATAAGAGTAATGAGTATAGTAATTGTAGTTCTATCGATCATATAAGCATAATATGGCTAATAATATGAGTAAGATTCATAATAATAAGAGTAATAAGTAAAGTAATCGTCGTTCTATCGATCATTTAAGCATAATATGGCGAATAATATGAGTTGGGTTGATAAAAATAAGAATAATAAGTATAGTAATTGTCGTTCTATCGATCATATAAGCATAATATGGCTAATAATATGAGTTAGGTTGATAATAATAAGAGTAATAAGTATAGTAAATGTCGTGCTATCGATCATATCTGCATAATATGGTTAATAATATGAGTTAGATTGATAATAGTGAGTGTAATAAGTATAGTAATTGTCTTTCTGTCGATCATATTAGCATAATATGGTTAATAATATGAGTTAGATTGATAATAATAAGAGTAATAAGTATAGTATTTGTCGTTCTATCGATCATATAAGCATAATATGGCTAATAATACGAGTTAGGTTGATAATAATAAGAGTAATAAGTATAGTAATTGTCGTTCTATCGATCATATAAGCACAATATGGCTAATAATATGAGTTAGATTGATAATAATAAGAGTAATGAGTATAGTAATTGTCATTCTATCGATCATATCTGCATAATATGGTTAACAATATGAGTTAGATTGATAATAATAAGAGTAATAAGTATAGTAATTGTCGTTATATCGATCATATAACCATAATATGGCTAATAGCATGAGTTAGATTGATAATAATAAGAGTAATGAGTATAGTAATTGTCGTTCTATCGATCATATCTGCATAATATGGTTAATAATATGAGTTAGATTGATAATAGTGAGTGTAATAAATATAGTAATTGTCGTTCTATCGCTCATGTAATCACAATATGGCTAATAATATGAGTTAGATTGATAATAATAAGAGTAATAAGTATAGTAATTGTCGTTCTATCGATCATATAAGCATAATATGGCTAATAATATGAGTTAGATTGATAATAATAAGTGTAATATGTATAGTAATTTTCGTTCTATCGATCATAATTGCATAATATGGTTAATAATATGAGTTAGATTGATAATAATAAGAGTAATGAGTATAGTAATTGTAGCTCTATCGATCATATCTGCTTAATATGGTTAATAATATGAGTTAGAATGATAATAATAAGAGTAATAAGTATAGTAATTGTCGTTCTATCGATCATATCTGCATAATATGGTTAATAATATGAGTTAGATTGATAATAGTGAGTGTAATAAGTATAGTGAATGTCGTTCTATCGATCATATCAGCATAATACGGGTAATAATATGAGTTGGATTGATAATAATAAGAGTAATGAGTGTAGTAATTGTAGGTCTATCGATCATATAAGCATAATATGGCTAATAATATGAGTCAGATTCATAATAATAACAGTAATAAGTATAGTATTTGTCGTTCTATCGATCATATAAGCATAATATGGCTAATAATATGAGTTAGATTCATAATAATAAGAGTAATAAGTATAGTAATTGTCGTTCTATCGATCATATAAGCATAATATGGCTAATAATATGAGTTAGATTGATAATAATAAGAGTAATAAGTATAGTAATTGTCGTTCTCTCGATCATATAAGCACAATATGGCTAATAATATGAGTTAGAGTGATAACACTAAGAGTAGTGAGTACAGTAATTCTCGTTCTATCGATCATATAAGCATAATATGGCTAATAATATGAGTTAGATTGATAATAATAAGAGTAATGAGTATAGTAATTGTAGTTCTATCGATCATTGAAGCATAATATGGCTAATAATATGAGTTAGATTGATAATAATAAGAGTAATGAGTATAGTAATTGTAGTTCTATCGATCATATCTGCATAATATGGTTAATAATATGAGTTAGATTGATAATAATAAGAGTAATAGGTATATTATTTGTCGTTCTATCGATCATATAAGCATAATATGGCTAATAATATGAGTTTGATTGATAATAATAAGAGTAATAAGTATAGTAATTGTCGTTCTATCGATCATATAAGCATAATATGGCTAATAATATGAGTTAGATTGATAATAATAACAGTAATAAGTATAGTAATTGTCGTTCTATCGATCATATAAGCATAATATGGCTAATAATATGAGTTAGATTGATAATAATAAGAGTAATGAGTATAGTAATTGTAGTTCTATCGATCATATCTGCATAATATGGTTAATAATATGAGTTAGAATGATAATAATAAGAGTAATAAGTATAGTAATTGTCGTTCTATCGATCATATCTGCATAATATGGTTAATAATATGAGTTAGATTGATAATAGCGAGTCTAATAAGTATAGTGAATGTCGTTCTATCGATCATATCAGCATAATATGGGTAATAATATGAGTTGGGTTGATAATAATAAGAGTAATGAGTATAGTAATTGTAGTTCTATCGATCATATAAGCATAATGTGGCTAATAATATGAGTTAGATTCATAATAATAAGAGTAATAAGTATAGTAATTGTCGTTCTATCGATCATATAAGCATAATATGGCTAATAATATGAGTTAGATTTATAATAATAAGAGTAATAAGTATAGTAATTGTCGTTCTATCGATCATATAAGCACAATATGGCTAATAATATGAGTTAGATTGATAATAATAAGAGTAATAAGTATAGTAATTGTCGTTCTATCGATCATACAACCATAATATGGCTAATACTATGAGTTAGATTGATAAAATAAGTGTTATAAGTATAGTAATTGTCGTTCTATCGATCATATAAGCATAATATGGCTAATAATATGAGTTAGATTGATAATAATAAGAATAATGAGTATAGTAATTGTAGCTCTATCGATCATATCTGCTTAATATGGTTAATAATATGAGTTAGAATGATAATAATAAGAGTAATAAGTATAGTAATTGTCGTTCTATCGATCATATCTGCATAATATGGTTAATAATATGAGTTAGATTGATAATAGTGAGTGTAATAAGTATAGTGAATGTCGTTCTATCGATCATATCAGCATAATACGGGTAATAATATGAGTTGGATTGATAATAATAAGAGTAATGAGTGTAGTAATTGTAGGTCTATCGATCATATAAGCATAATATGGCTAATAATATGAGTCAGATTCATAATAATAACAGTAATAAGTATAGTATTTGTCGTTCTATCGATCATGTAAGCATAATATGGCTAATAATATGAGTGAGATTCATAATAATAAGAGTAATAAGTATAGTAATTGTCGTTCTATCGATCATATAAGCATAATATGGCTAATAATATGAGTTAGATTGATAATAATAAGAGTAATAAGTATAGTAATTGTCGTTCTCTCGATCATATAAGCATAATATGGCTAATAATATGAGTCAGATTGATAATAATAACAGTAATAAGTATAGTAATTGTCGTTCTATCGATCATTGAAGCATAATATGGCTAATAATATGAGTTAGATTGATAATAATAAGAGTAATGAGTATAGTAATTGTAGTTCTATCGATCATATCTGCATAATATGGTTAATAATATGAGTTAGATTGATAATAATAAGAGTAATAAGTATAGTATTTGTCGTTCTATCGATCATATAAGCATAATATGGCTAATAATATGAGTTAGATTGATAATAATAAGAGTAATAAGTATAGTAATTGTCGTTCTCTCGATCATATAAGCATAATATGGCTAATAATATGAGTCAGATTGATAATAATAACAGTAATAGGTATAGTAATTGTCGTTCTATCGATCATTGAAGCATAATATGGCTAATAATATGAGTTAGATTGATAATACTAAGAGTAGTGAGTATAGTAATTGTCGTTCTATCGATCATATAAGCATAATATGGCTAATAATATGAGTTAGATTGATAATAATAAGAGTAATGAGTATAGTAATTGTAGTTCTATCGATCATATCTGCATAATATGGTTAATAATATGAGTTAGAATGATAATAATAAGAGTAATAAGTATAGTAATTGTCGTTCTATCGATCATATCTGCATAATATGGTTAATAATATGAGTTGGGTTGACAATAATAAGAGTAATGAGTATAGTAATTGTAGTTCTATCGATCATATAAGCATAATGTGGCTAATAATATGAGTTAGATTCATAATAATAAGAGTAATAAGTATAGTAATTGTCGTTCTATCGATCATATAAGCATAATATGGCTAATAATATGAGTTAGATTTATAATAATAAGAGTAATAAGTATAGTAATTGTCGTTCTATCGATCATATAAGCACAATATGGCTAATAATATGAGTTAGATTGATAATAATAAGAGTAATAAGTATAGTAATTGTCGTTCTATCGATCATATCTGCATAATATGGTTAATAATATGAGTTAGATTGATCATAATAAGAGTAATAAGTATAGTAATTGTCGTTATATCGATCATATAACCATAATATGGCTAATAGCATGAGTTAGATTGATAATAATAAGAGTAATGAGTATAGTAATTGTCGTTCTATCGATCATATCTGCATAATATGGTTAATAATATGAGTTAGATTGATAATAGTGAGTGTAATAAATATAGTAATTGTCGTTCTATCGCTCATGTAATCACAATATGGCTAATAATATGAGTTAGATTGATAATAATAAGAGTAATAAGTATAGTAATTGTCGTTCTATCGATCATATAAGCATAATATGGCTAATAATATGAGTTAGATTGATAATAATAAGTGTAATATGTATAGTAATTTTCGTTCTATCGATCATAATTGCATAATATGGTTAATAATATGAGTTAGATTGATAATAATAAGAGCAATGAGTATAGTAATTGTCGTACTATCGATCATATAAGCATAATATGGCTAATAATATGAGTTAGAATGATAATAATAAGAGTAATAAGTATAGTAATTGTCGTTCTCTCGATCATATAAGCATAATATGGCTAATAATATGAGTTAGAGTGATAACACTAAGAGTAGTGAGTACAGTAATTCTCGTTCTATCGATCATATAAGCATAATATGGCTAATAATATGAGTTAGATTGATAATAATAAGAGTAATGAGTATAGTAATTGTAGTTCTATCGATCATTGAAGCATAATATGGCTAATAATATGAGTTAGATTGATAATAATAAGAGTAATGAGTATAGTAATTGTAGTTCCATCGATCATATCTGCATAATATGGTTAATAATATGAGTTAGATTGATAATAATAAGAGTAATAGGTATATTATTTGTCGTTCTATCGATCATATAAGCATAATATGGCTAATAATATGAGTTTGATTGATAATAATAAGAGTAATAAGTATAGTAATTGTCGTTCTATCGATCATATAAGCATAATATGGCTAATAATATGAGTTAGATTGATAATAATAACAGTAATAAGTATAGTAATTGTCGTTCTATCGATCATATAAGCATAATATGGCTAATAATATGAGTTAGATTGATAATAATAAGAGTAATGAGTATAGTAATTGTAGTTCTATCGATCATATCTGCATAATATGGTTAATAATATGAGTTAGAATGATAATAATAAGAGTAATAAGTATAGTAATTGTCGTTCTATCGATCATATCTGCATAATATGGTTAATAATATGAGTTAGATTGATAATAGCGAGTGTAATAAGTATAGTGAATGTCGTTCTATCGATCATATCAGCATAATATGGGTAATAATATGAGTTGGGTTGATAATAATAAGAGTAATGAGTATAGTAATTGTAGTTCTATCGATCATATAAGCATAATGTGGCTAATAATATGAGTTAGATTCATAATAATAAGAGTAATAAGCATAGTAATTGTCGTTCTATCGATCATATAAGCATAATATGGCTAATAATATGAGTTAGATTTATAATAATAAGAGTAATAAGTATAGTAATTGTCGTTCTATCGATCATATAAGCACAATATGGCTAATAATATGAGTTAGATTGATAATAATAAGAGTAATAAGTATAGTAATTGTCGTTCTATCGATCATACAACCATAATATGGCTAATACTATGAGTTAGATTGATAAAATAAGTGTTATAAGTATAGTAATTGTCGTTCTATCGATCATATAAGCATAATATGGCTAATAATATGAGTTAGATTGATAATAATAAGAATAATGAGTATAGTAATTGTAGCTCTATCGATCATATCTGCTTAATATGGTTAATAATATGAGTTAGAATGATAATAATAAGAGTAATAAGTATAGTAATTGTCGTTCTATTGATCATATCTGCATAATATGGTTAATAATATGAGTTAGATTGATAATAGCGAGTGTAATAAGTATAGTGAATGTCGTTCTATCGATCATATCAGCATAATATGGGTAATAATATGAGTTGGGTTGATAATAATAAGAGTAATGAGTATAGTAATTGTAGTTCTATCGATCATATAAGCATAATGTGGCTAATAATATGAGTTAGATTCATAACAATAAGAGTAATAAGTATAGTAATTGTCGTTCTATCGATCATATAAGCATAATATGGCTAATAATATGAGTTAGATTTATAATAATAAGAGTAATAAGTATAGTAATTGTCGTTCTATCGATCATATAAGCACAATATGGCTAATAATATGAGTTAGATTGATAATAATAAGAGTAATAAGTATAGTAATTGTCGTTCTATCGATCATACAACCATAATATGGCTAATACTATGAGTTAGATTGATAAAATAAGTGTTATAAGTATAGTAATTGTCGTTCTATCGATCATTTAAGCATAATATGGCTAATAATATGAGTTAGATTGATAATAATAAGAATAATGAGTATAGTAATTGTAGCTCTATCGATCATATCTGCTTAATATGGTTAATAATATGAGTTAGAATGATAATAATAAGAGTAATAAGTATAGTAATTGTCGTTCTATCGATCATATCTGCATAATATGGTTAATAATATGAGTTAGATTGATAATAGTGAGTGTAATAAGTATAGTGAATGTCGTTCTATCGATCATATCAGCATAATACGGGTAATAATATGAGTTGGATTGATAATAATAAGAGTAATGAGTGTAGTAATTGTAGGTCTATCGATCATATAAGCATAATATGGCTAATAATATGAGTCAGATTCATAATAATAACAGTAATAAGTATAGTATTTGTCGTTCTATCGATCATGTAAGCATAATATGGCTAATAATATGAGTGAGATTCATAATAATAAGAGTAATAAGTATAGTAATTGTCGTTCTATCGATCATATAAGCATAATATGGCTAATAATATGAGTTAGATTGATAATAATAAGAGTAATAAGTATAGTAATTGTCGTTCTCTCGATCATATAAGCATAATATGGCTAATAATATGAGTCAGATTGATAATAATAACAGTAATAAGTATAGTAATTGTCGTTCTATCGATCATTGAAGCATAATATGGCTAATAATATGAGTTAGATTGATAATAATAAGAGTAATGAGTATAGTAATTGTAGTTCTATCGATCATATCTGCATAATATGGTTAATAATATGAGTTAGATTGATAATAATAAGAGTAATAAGTATAGTATTTGTCGTTCTATCGATCATATAAGCATAATATGGCTAATAATATGAGTTAGATTGATAATAATAAGAGTAATAAGTATAGTAATTGTCGTTCTCTCGATCATATAAGCATAATATGGCTAATAATATGAGTCAGATTGATAATAATAACAGTAATAAGTATAGTAATTGTCGTTCTATCGATCATTGAAGCATAATATGGCTAATAATATGAGTTAGATTGATAATACTAAGAGTAGTGAGTATAGTAATTGTCGTTCTATCGATCATATAAGCATAATATGGCTAATAATATGAGTTAGATTGATAATAATAAGAGTAATGAGTATAGTAATTGTAGTTCTATCGATCATATCTGCATAATATGGTTAATAATATGAGTTAGAATGATAATAATAAGAGTAATAAGTATAGTAATTGTCGTTCTATCGATCATATCTGCATAATATGGTTAATAATATGAGTTGGGTTGATAATAATAAGAGTAATGAGTATAGTAATTGTAGTTTTATCGATCATATAAGCATAATGTGGCTAATAATATGAGTTAGATTCATAATAATAAGAGTAATAAGTATAGTAATTGTCGTTCTATCGATCATATAAGCATAATATGGCTAATAATATGAGTTAGATTTATAATAATAAGAGTAATAAGTATAGTAATTGTCGTTCTATCGATCATATAAGCACAATATGGCTAATAATATGAGTTAGATTGATAATAATAAGAGTAATAAGTATAGTAATTGTCGTTCTATCGATCATATCTGCATAATATGGTTAATAATATGAGTTAGATTGATCATAATAAGAGTAATAAGTATAGTAATTGTCGTTATATCGATCATATAACCATAATATGGCTAATAGCATGAGTTAGATTGATAATAATAAGAGTAATGAGTATAGTAATTGTCGTTCTATCGATCATATCTGCATAATATGGTTAATAATATGAGTTAGATTGATAATAGTGAGTGTAATAAATATAGTAATTGTCGTTCTATCGCTCATGTAATCACAATATGGCTAATAATATGAGTTAGATTGATAATAATAAGAGTAATAAGTATAGTAATTGTCGTTCTATCGATCATATAAGCATAATATGGCTAATAATATGAGTTAGATTGATAATAATAAGTGTAATATGTATAGTAATTTTCGTTCTATCGATCATAATTGCATAATATGGTTAATAATATGAGTTAGATTGATAATAATAAGAGCAATGAGTATAGTAATTGTCGTACTATCGATCATATAAGCATAATATGGCTAATAATATGAGTTAGAATGATAATAATAAGAGTAATGAGTATAGTAATTGTAGTTCTATCGATCATATCTGCATAATATGGTTAATAATATGAGTTAGATTGATAATAATAAGAGTAATAGGTATATTATTTGTCGTTCTATCGATCATATAAGCATAATATGGCTAATAATATGAGTTTGATTGATAATAATAAGAGTAATAAGTATAGTAATTGTCGTTCTATCGATCATATAAGCATAATATGGCTAATAATATGAGTTAGATTGATAATAATAACAGTAATAAGTATAGTAATTGTCGTTCTATCGATCATATAAGCATAATATGGCTAATAATATGAGTTAGATTGATAATAATAAGAGTAATGAGTATAGTAATTGTAGTTCTATCGATCATATCTGCATAATATGGTTAATAATATGAGTTAGAATGATAATAATAAGAGTAATAAGTATAGTAATTGTCGTTCTATCGATCATATCTGCATAATATGGTTAATAATATGAGTTAGATTGATAATAGCGAGTGTAATAAGTATAGTGAATGTCGTTCTATCGATCATATCAGCATAATATGGGTAATAATATGAGTTGGGTTGATAATAATAAGTGTAATGAGTATAGTAATTGTAGTTCTATCGATCATATAAGCATAATGTGGCTAATAATATGAGTTAGATTCATAATAATAAGAGTAATAAGTATAGTAATTGTCGTTCTATCGATCATATAAGCATAATATGGCTAATAATATGAGTTAGATTTATAATAATAAGAGTAATAAGTATAGTAATTGTCGTTCTATCGATCATATAAGCACAATATGGCTAATAATATGAGTTAGATTGATAATAATAAGAGTAATAAGTATAGTAATTGTCGTTCTATCGATCATACAACCATAATATGGCTAATACTATGAGTTAGATTGATAAAATAAGTGTTATAAGTATAGTAATTGTCGTTCTATCGATCATATAAGCATAATATGGCTAATAATATGAGTTAGATTGATAATAATAAGAATAATGAGTATAGTAATTGTAGCTCTATCGATCATATCTGCTTAATATGGTTAATAATATGAGTTAGAATGATAATAATAAGAGTAATAAGTATAGTAATTGTCGTTCTATCGATCATATCTGCATAATATGGTTAATAATATGAGTTAGATTGATAATAGTGAGTGTAATAAGTATAGTGAATGTCGTTCTATCGATCATATCAGCATAATACGGGTAATAATATGAGTTGGATTGATAATAATAAGAGTAATGAGTGTAGTAATTGTAGGTCTATCGATCATATAAGCATAATATGGCTAATAATATGAGTCAGATTCATAATAATAACAGTAATAAGTATAGTATTTGTCGTTCTATCGATCATGTAAGCATAATATGGCTAATAATATGAGTGAGATTCATAATAATAAGAGTAATAAGTATAGTAATTGTCGTTCTATCGATCATATAAGCATAATATGGCTAATAATATGAGTTAGATTGATAATAATAAGAGTAATAAGTATAGTAATTGTCGTTCTCTCGATCATATAAGCATAATATGGCTAATAATATGAGTTAGAATGATAATAATAAGAGTAATAAGTATAGTAATTGTCGTTCTATCGATCATATCTGCATAATATGGTTAATAATATGAGTTAGATTGATAATAGTGAGTGTAATAAGTATAGTGAATGTCGTTCTATCGATCATATCAGCATAATACGGGTAATAATATGAGTTGGATTGATAATAATAAGAGTAATGAGTATAGTAATTGTAGTTCTATCGATCATTGAAGCATAATATGGCTAATAATATGAGTTAGATTGATAATAATAAGAGTAATGAGTATAGTAATTGTAGTTCTATCGATCATATCTGCATAATATGGTTAATAATATGAGTTAGATTGATAATAATAAGAGTAATAGGTATATTATTTGTCGTTCTATCGATCATATAAGCATAATATGGCTAATAATATGAGTTTGATTGATAATAATAAGAGTAATAAGTATAGTAATTGTCGTTCTATCGATCATATAAGCATAATATGGCTAATAATATGAGTTAGATTGATAATAATAACAGTAATAAGTATAGTAATTGTCGTTCTATCGATCATATAAGCATAATATGGCTAATAATATGAGTTAGATTGATAATAATAAGAGTAATGAGTATAGTAATTGTAGTTCTATCGATCATATCTGCATAATATGGTTAATAATATGAGTTAGAATGATAATAATAAGAGTAATAAGTATAGTAATTGTCGTTCTATCGATCATATCTGCATAATATGGTTAATAATATGAGTTAGATTGATAATAGCGAGTGTAATAAGTATAGTGAATGTCGTTCTATCGATCATATCAGCATAATATGGGTAATAATATGAGTTGGGTTGATAATAATAAGTGTAATGAGTATAGTAATTGTAGTTCTATCGATCATATAAGCATAATGTGGCTAATAATATGAGTTAGATTCATAATAATAAGAGTAATAAGTATAGTATTTGTCGTTCTATCGATCATGTAAGCATAATATGGCTAATAATATGAGTGAGATTCATAATAATAAGAGTAATAAGTATAGTATTTGTCGTTCTATCGATCATGTAAGCATAATATGGCTAATAATATGAGTGAGATTCATAATAATAAGAGTAATAAGTATAGTATTTGTCGTTCTATCGATCATATAAGCATAATATGGCTAATAATATGAGTTAGATTGATAATAATAAGAGTAATAAGTATAGTAATTGTCGTTCTCTCGATCATATAAGCATAATATGGCTAATAATATGAGTTAGATTTATAATAATAAGAGTAATAAGTATAGTAATTGTCGTTCTATCGATCATATAAGCACAATATGGCTAATAATATGAGTTAGATTGATAATAATAAGAGTAATAAGTATAGTAATTGTCGTTCTATCGATCATATCTGCATAATATGGTTAATAATATGAGTTAGATTGATCATAATAAGAGTAATAAGTATAGTAATTGTCGTTATATCGATCATATAACCATAATATGGCTAATAGCATGAGTTAGATTGATAATAATAAGAGTAATGAGTATAGTAATTGTCGTTCTATCGATCATATCTGCATAATATGGTTAATAATATGAGTTAGATTGATAATAGTGAGTGTAATAAATATAGTAATTGTCGTTCTATCGCTCATGTAATCACAATATGGCTAATAATATGAGTTAGATTGATAATAATAAGAGTAATAAGTATAGTAATTGTCGTTCTATCGATCATATAAGCATAATATGGCTAATAATATGAGTTAGATTGATAATAATAAGTGTAATATGTATAGTAATTTTCGTTCTATCGATCATAATTGCATAATATGGTTAATAATATGAGTTAGATTGATAATAATAAGAGCAATGAGTATAGTAATTGTCGTACTATCGATCATATAAGCATAATATGGCTAATAATATGAGTTAGAATGATAATAATAAGAGTAATAAGTATAGTAATTGTCGTTCTCTCGATCATATAAGCATAATATGGCTAATAATATGAGTTAGAGTGATAACACTAAGAGTAGTGAGTACAGTAATTCTCGTTCTATCGATCATATAAGCATAATATGGCTAATAATATGAGTTAGATTGATAATAATAAGAGTAATGAGTATAGTAATTGTAGTTCTATCGATCATTGAAGCATAATATGGCTAATAATATGAGTTAGATTGATAATAATAACAGTAATAAGTATAGTAATTGTCGTTCTATCGATCATTGAAGCATAATATGGCTAATAATATGAGTTAGATTGATAATAATAAGAGTAATGAGTATAGTAATTGTAGTTCTATCGATCATATCTGCATAATATGGTTAATAATATGAGTTAGAATGATAATAATAAGAGTAATAAGTATAGTAATTGTCGTTCTATCGATCATATCTGCATAATATGGTTAATAATATGAGTTAGATTGATAATAGCGAGTGTAATAAGTATAGTGAATGTCGTTCTATCGATCATATCAGCATAATATGGGTAATAATATGAGTAGGGTTGATAATAATAAGTGTAATGAGTATAGTAATTGTAGTTCTATCGATCATATAAGCATAATGTGGCTAATAATATGAGTTAGATTCATAATAATAAGAGTAATAAGTATAGTAATTGTCGTTCTATCGATCATATAAGCATAATATGGCTAATAATATGAGTTAGATTTATAATAATAAGAGTAATAAGTATAGTAATTGTCGTTCTATCGATCATATAAGCACAATATGGCTAATAATATGAGTTAGATTGATAATAATAAGAGTAATAAGTATAGTAATTGTCGTTCTATCGATCATACAACCATAATATGGCTAATACTATGAGTTAGATTGATAAAATAAGTGTTATAAGTATAGTAATTGTCGTTCTATCGATCATATAAGCATAATATGGCTAATAATATGAGTTAGATTGATAATAATAAGAATAATGAGTATAGTAATTGTAGCTCTATCGATCATATCTGCTTAATATGGTTAATAATATGAGTTAGAATGATAATAATAAGAGTAATAAGTATAGTAATTGTCGTTCTATCGATCATATCTGCATAATATGGTTAATAATATGAGTTAGATTGATAATAGTGAGTGTAATAAGTATAGTGAATGTCGTTCTATCGATCATATCAGCATAATACGGGTAATAATATGAGTTGGATTGATAATAATAAGAGTAATGAGTGTAGTAATTGTAGGTCTATCGATCATATAAGCATAATATGGCTAATAATATGAGTCAGATTCATAATAATAACAGTAATAAGTATAGTATTTGTCGTTCTATCGATCATGTAAGCATAATATGGCTAATAATATGAGTGAGATTCATAATAATAAGAGTAATAAGTATAGTAATTGTCGTTCTATCGATCATATAAGCATAATATGGCTAATAATATGAGTTAGATTGATAATAATAAGAGTAATAAGTATAGTAATTGTCGTTCTCTCGATCATATAAGCATAATATGGCTAATAATATGAGTTAGAATGATAATAATAAGAGTAATAAGTATAGTAATTGTCGTTCTATCGATCATATCTGCATAATATGGTTAATAATATGAGTTAGATTGATAATAGTGAGTGTAATAAGTATAGTGAATGTCGTTCTATCGATCATATCAGCATAATACGGGTAATAATATGAGTTGGATTGATAATAATAAGAGTAATGAGTATAGTAATTGTAGTTCTATCGATCATTGAAGCATAATATGGCTAATAATATGAGTTAGATTGATAATAATAAGAGTAATGAGTATAGTAATTGTAGTTCTATCGATCATATCTGCATAATATGGTTAATAATATGAGTTAGATTGATAATAATAAGAGTAATAGGTATATTATTTGTCGTTCTATCGATCATATAAGCATAATATGGCTAATAATATGAGTTTGATTGATAATAATAAGAGTAATAAGTATAGTAATTGTCGTTCTATCGATCATATAAGCATAATATGGCTAATAATATGAGTTAGATTGATAATAATAACAGTAATAAGTATAGTAATTGTCGTTCTATCGATCATATAAGCATAATATGGCTAATAATATGAGTTAGATTGATAATAATAAGAGTAATGAGTATAGTAATTGTAGTTCTATCGATCATATCTGCATAATATGGTTAATAATATGAGTTAGAATGATAATAATAAGAGTAATAAGTATAGTAATTGTCGTTCTATCGATCATATCTGCATAATATGGTTAATAATATGAGTTAGATTGATAATAGCGAGTGTAATAAGTATAGTGAATGTCGTTCTATCGATCATATCAGCATAATATGGGTAATAATATGAGTTGGGTTGATAATAATAAGTGTAATGAGTATAGTAATTGTAGTTCTATCGATCATATAAGCATAATGTGGCTAATAATATGAGTTAGATTCATAATAATAAGAGTAATAAGTATAGTATTTGTCGTTCTATCGATCATGTAAGCATAATATGGCTAATAATATGAGTGAGATTCATAATAATAAGAGTAATAAGTATAGTATTTGTCGTTCTATCGATCATGTAAGCATAATATGGCTAATAATATGAGTGAGATTCATAATAATAAGAGTAATAAGTATAGTATTTGTCGTTCTATCGATCATATAAGCATAATATGGCTAATAATATGAGTTAGATTGATAATAATAAGAGTAATAAGTATAGTAATTGTCGTTCTCTCGATCATATAAGCATAATATGGCTAATAATATGAGTTAGATTTATAATAATAAGAGTAATAAGTATAGTAATTGTCGTTCTATCGATCATATAAGCACAATATGGCTAATAATATGAGTTAGATTGATAATAATAAGAGTAATAAGTATAGTAATTGTCGTTCTATCGATCATATCTGCATAATATGGTTAATAATATGAGTTAGATTGATCATAATAAGAGTAATAAGTATAGTAATTGTCGTTATATCGATCATATAACCATAATATGGCTAATAGCATGAGTTAGATTGATAATAATAAGAGTAATGAGTATAGTAATTGTCGTTCTATCGATCATATCTGCATAATATGGTTAATAATATGAGTTAGATTGATAATAGTGAGTGTAATAAATATAGTAATTGTCGTTCTATCGCTCATGTAATCACAATATGGCTAATAATATGAGTTAGATTGATAATAATAAGAGTAATAAGTATAGTAATTGTCGTTCTATCGATCATATAAGCATAATATGGCTAATAATATGAGTTAGATTGATAATAATAAGTGTAATATGTATAGTAATTTTCGTTCTATCGATCATAATTGCATAATATGGTTAATAATATGAGTTAGATTGATAATAATAAGAGCAATGAGTATAGTAATTGTCGTACTATCGATCATATAAGCATAATATGGCTAATAATATGAGTTAGAATGATAATAATAAGAGTAATAAGTATAGTAATTGTCGTTCTCTCGATCATATAAGCATAATATGGCTAATAATATGAGTTAGAGTGATAACACTAAGAGTAGTGAGTACAGTAATTCTCGTTCTATCGATCATATAAGCATAATATGGCTAATAATATGAGTTAGATTGATAATAATAAGAGTAATGAGTATAGTAATTGTAGTTCTATCGATCATTGAAGCATAATATGGCTAATAATATGAGTTAGATTGATAATAATAAGAGTAATGAGTATAGTAATTGTAGTTCTATCGATCATATCTGCATAATATGGTTAATAATATGAGTTAGATTGATAATAATAAGAGTAATAGGTATATTATTTGTCGTTCTATCGATCATATAAGCATAATATGGCTAATAATATGAGTTTGATTGATAATAATAAGAGTAATAAGTATAGTAATTGTCGTTCTATCGATCATATAAGCATAATATGGCTAATAATATGAGTTAGATTGATAATAATAACAGTAATAAGTATAGTAATTGTCGTTCTATCGATCATATAAGCATAATATGGCTAATAATATGAGTTAGATTGATAATAATAAGAGTAATGAGTATAGTAATTGTAGTTCTATCGATCATATCTGCATAATATGGTTAATAATATGAGTTAGAATGATAATAATAAGAGTAATAAGTATAGTAATTGTCGTTCTATCGATCATATCTGCATAATATGGTTAATAATATGAGTTAGATTGATAATAGCGAGTGTAATAAGTATAGTGAATGTCGTTCTATCGATCATATCAGCATAATATGGGTAATAATATGAGTTGGGTTGATAATAATAAGTGTAATGAGTATAGTAATTGTAGTTCTATCGATCATATAAGCATAATGTGGCTAATAATATGAGTTAGATTCATAATAATAAGAGTAATAAGTATAGTAATTGTCGTTCTATCGATCATATAAGCATAATATGGCTAATAATATGAGTTAGATTTATAATAATAAGAGTAATAAGTATAGTAATTGTCGTTCTATCGATCATATAAGCACAATATGGCTAATAATATGAGTTAGATTGATAATAATAAGAGTAATAAGTATAGTAATTGTCGTTCTATCGATCATACAACCATAATATGGCTAATACTATGAGTTAGATTGATAAAATAAGTGTTATAAGTATAGTAATTGTCGTTCTATCGATCATATAAGCATAATATGGCTAATAATATGAGTTAGATTGATAATAATAAGAATAATGAGTATAGTAATTGTAGCTCTATCGATCATATCTGCTTAATATGGTTAATAATATGAGTTAGAATGATAATAATAAGAGTAATAAGTATAGTAATTGTCGTTCTATCGATCATATCTGCATAATATGGTTAATAATATGAGTTAGATTGATAATAGTGAGTGTAATAAGTATAGTGAATGTCGTTCTATCGATCATATCAGCATAATACGGGTAATAATATGAGTTGGATTGATAATAATAAGAGTAATGAGTGTAGTAATTGTAGGTCTATCGATCATATAAGCATAATATGGCTAATAATATGAGTCAGATTCATAATAATAACAGTAATAAGTATAGTATTTGTCGTTCTATCGATCATGTAAGCATAATATGGCTAATAATATGAGTGAGATTCATAATAATAAGAGTAATAAGTATAGTAATTGTCGTTCTATCGATCATATAAGCATAATATGGCTAATAATATGAGTTAGATTGATAATAATAAGAGTAATAAGTATAGTAATTGTCGTTCTCTCGATCATATAAGCATAATATGGCTAATAATATGAGTTAGATTGATAATACTAAGAGTAGTGAGTATAGTAATTGTCGTTCTATCGATCATATAAGCATAATATGGCTAATAATATGAGTTAGATTGATAATAATAAGAGTAATGAGTATAGTAATTGTAGTTCTATCGATCATATCTGCATAATATGGTTAATAATATGAGTTAGAATGATAATAATAAGAGTAATAAGTATAGTAATTGTCGTTCTATCGATCATATCTGCATAATATGGTTAATAATATGAGTTGGGTTGATAATAATAAGAGTAATGAGTATAGTAATTGTAGTTCTATCGATCATATAAGCATAATGTGGCTAATAATATGAGTTAGATTCATAATAATAAGAGTAATAAGTATAGTAATTGTCGTTCTATCGATCATATAAGCATAATATGGCTAATAATATGAGTTAGATTTATAATAATAAGAGTAATAAGTATAGTAATTGTCGTTCTATCGATCATATAAGCACAATATGGCTAATAATATGAGTTAGATTGATAATAATAAGAGTAATAAGTATAGTAATTGTCGTTCTATCGATCATATCTGCATAATATGGTTAATAATATGAGTTAGATTGATCATAATAAGAGTAATAAGTATAGTAATTGTCGTTATATCGATCATATAACCATAATATGGCTAATAGCATGAGTTAGATTGATAATAATAAGAGTAATGAGTATAGTAATTGTCGTTCTATCGATCATATCTGCATAATATGGTTAATAATATGAGTTAGATTGATAATAGTGAGTGTAATAAATATAGTAATTGTCGTTCTATCGCTCATGTAATCACAATATGGCTAATAATATGAGTTAGATTGGTAATAATAAGAGTAATAAGTATAGTAATTGTCGTTCTATCGATCATATAAGCATAATATGGCTAATAATATGAGTTAGATTGATAATAATAAGTGTAATATGTATAGTAATTTTCGTTCTATCGATCATAATTGCATAATATGGTTAATAATATGAGTTAGATTGATAATAATAAGAGCAATGAGTATAGTAATTGTCGTACTATCGATCATATAAGCATAATATGGCTAATAATATGAGTTAGAATGATAATAATAAGAGTAATAAGTATAGTAATTGTCGTTCTATCGATCATATCTGCATAATATGGTTAATAATATGAGTTAGATTGATAATAGTGAGTGTAATAAATATAGTAATTGTCGTTCTATCGCTCATGTAATCACAATATGGCTAATAATATGAGTTAGATTGATAATAATAAGAGTAATAAGTATAGTAATTGTCGTTCTATCGATCATATAAGCATAATATGGCTAATAATATGAGTTAGATTGATAATAATAAGTGTAATATGTATAGTAATTTTCGTTCTATCGATCATAATTGCATAATATGGTTAATAATATGAGTTAGATTGATAATAATAAGAGCAATGAGTATAGTAATTGTCGTACTATCGATCATATAAGCATAATATGGCTAATAATATGAGTTAGAATGATAATAATAAGAGTAATAAGTATAGTAATTGTCGTTCTATCGATCATATCTGCATAATATGGTTAATAATATGAGTTGGGTTGATAATAATAAGAGTAATGAGTATAGTAATTGTAGTTCTATCGATCATATAAGCATAATGTGGCTAATAATATGAGTTAGATTCATAATAATAAGAGTAATAAGTATAGTAATTGTCGTTCTATCGATCATATAAGCATAATATGGCTAATAATATGAGTTAGATTTATAATAATAAGAGTAATAAGTATAGTAATTGTCGTTCTATCGATCATATAAGCACAATATGGCTAATAATATGGGTTAGATTGATAATAATAAGAGTAATAAGTATAGTAATTGTCGTTCTATCGAGCATATAAGCATAATATGGCTAATAATATGAGTTAGATTGATAATAATAAGTGTAATAAGTATAGTAATTGTCGTTCTATCGATCATAATTGCATAATATGGTTAATAATATGAGTTAGATTGATAATAATAAGAGTAATGAGTATAGTAATTGTAGCTCTATCGATCATATCTGCTTAATATGGTTAATAATATGAGTTAGAATGATAATAATAAGAGTAATAAGTATAGTAATTGTCGTTCTATCGATCATATCTGCATAATATGGTTAATAATATGAGTTAGATTGATAATAGTGAGTGTAATAAGTATAGTGAATGTCGTTCTATCGATCATATCAGCATGATACGGGTAATAATATGAGTTGGATTGATAATAATAAGAGTAATGAGTGTAGTAATTGTAGGTCTATCGATCATATAAGCATAATATGGCTAATAATATGAGTCAGATTCATAATAATAACAGTAATAAGTATAGTAATTGTCGTTCTATCGATCATTTAAGCATAATATGGCGAATAATATGAGTTGGGTTGATAAAACTAAGAATAATAAGTATAGTAACTGTCGTTCTATCGATCATATAAGCATAATATGGTTAATAATATGAGTTAGAGTGATAATAATAAGAGTAATAAGTATAGTAATTGTCGTTCTATCGATCATATCTGCATAATATGGTTAATAATATGAGTTAGTTTGATAATAGTGAGTGTAATAAGTATAGTGAATGTCGTTCTATCGATCATATCAGCATCATATGGGTAATAATATGAGTTGGATTGATAATAATAAGAGTAATGAGTATAGTAATTGTAGTTCTATCGATCATATAAGCATAATATGGCTAATAATATGAGTAAGATTCATAATAATAAGAGTAATAAGTAAAGTAATCGTCATTCTATCGATCATTTAAGCATAATATGGCGAATAATATGAGTTGGGTTGATAAAAATAAGAATAATAAGTATAGTAATTGTCGTTCTATCGATCATATAAGCATAATATGGCTAATAATATGAGTTAGGTTGATAATAATAAGAGTAATAAGTATAGTAAATGTCGTGCTATCGATCATATCTGCATAATATGGTTAATAATATGAGTTAGATTGATAATAGTGAGTGTAATAAGTATAGTAATTGTCTTTCTGTCGATCATATTAGCATAATATGGTTAATAATATGAGTTAGATTGATAATAATAAGAGTAATAAGTATAGTATTTGTCGTTCTATCGATCATATAAGCATAATATGGCTAATAATATGAGTCAGATTCATAATAATAACAGTAATAAGTATAGTATTTGTCGTTCTATCGATCATGTAAGCATAATATGGCTAATAATATGAGTGAGATTCATAATAATAAGAGTAATAAGTATAGTAATTGTCGTTCTATCGATCATATAAGCATAATATGGCTAATAATATGAGTTAGATTGATAATAATAAGAGTAATAAGTATAGTAATTGTCGTTCTCTCGATCATATAAGCATAATATGGCTAATAATATGAGTCAGATTGATAATAATAACAGTAATAAGTATAGTAATTGTCGTTCTATCGATCATTGAAGCATAATATGGCTAATAATATGAGTTAGATTGATAATAATAAGAGTAATGAGTATAGTAATTGTAGTTCTATCGATCATATCTGCATAATATGGTTAATAATATGAGTTAGATTGATAATAATAAGAGTAATAAGTATAGTATTTGTCGTTCTATCGATCATATAAGCATAATATGGCTAATAATATGAGTTAGATTGATAATAATAAGAGTAATAAGTATAGTAATTGTCGTTCTCTCGATCATATAAGCATAATATGGCTAATAATATGAGTCAGATTGATAATAATAACAGTAATAAGTATAGTAATTGTCGTTCTATCGATCATTGAAGCATAATATGGCTAATAATATGAGTTAGATTTATAATAATAAGAGTAATAAGTATAGTAATTGTCGTTCTATCGATCATATAAGCACAATATGGCTAATAATATGAGTTAGATTGATAATAATAAGAGTAATAAGTATAGTAATTGTCGTTCTATCGATCATATCTGCATAATATGGTTAATAATATGAGTTAGATTGATCATAATAAGAGTAATAAGTATAGTAATTGTCGTTATATCGATCATATAACCATAATATGGCTAATAGCATGAGTTAGATTGATAATAATAAGAGTAATGAGTATAGTAATTGTCGTTCTATCGATCATATCTGCATAATATGGTTAATAATATGAGTTAGATTGATAATAGTGAGTGTAATAAATATAGTAATTGTCGTTCTATCGCTCATGTAATCACAATATGGCTAATAATATGAGTTAGATTGATAATAATAAGAGTAATAAGTATAGTAATTGTCGTTCTATCGATCATATAAGCATAATATGGCTAATAATATGAGTTAGATTGATAATAATAAGTGTAATATGTATAGTAATTTTCGTTCTATCGATCATAATTGCATAATATGGTTAATAATATGAGTTAGATTGATAATAATAAGAGCAATGAGTATAGTAATTGTCGTACTATCGATCATATAAGCATAATATGGCTAATAATATGAGTTAGAATGATAATAATAAGAGTAATAAGTATAGTAATTGTCGTTCTATCGATCATATCTGCATAATATGGTTAATAATATGAGTTGGGTTGATAATAATAAGAGTAATGAGTATAGTAATTGTAGTTCTATCGATCATATAAGCATAATGTGGCTAATAATATGAGTTAGATTCATAATAATAAGAGTAATAAGTATAGTAATTGTCGTTCTATCGATCATATAAGCATAATATGGCTAATAATATGAGTTAGATTTATAATAATAAGAGTAATAAGTATAGTAATTGTCGTTCTATCGATCATATAAGCACAATATGGCTAATAATATGGGTTAGATTGATAATAATAAGAGTAATAAGTATAGTAATTGTCGTTCTATCGAGCATATAAGCATAATATGGCTAATAATATGAGTTAGATTGATAATAATAAGTGTAATAAGTATAGTAATTGTCGTTCTATCGATCATAATTGCATAATATGGTTAATAATATGAGTTAGATTGATAATAATAAGAGTAATGAGTATAGTAATTGTAGCTCTATCGATCATATCTGCTTAATATGGTTAATAATATGAGTTAGAATGATAATAATAAGAGTAATAAGTATAGTAATTGTCGTTCTATCGATCATATCTGCATAATATGGTTAATAATATGAGTTAGATTGATAATAGTGAGTGTAATAAGTATAGTGAATGTCGTTCTATCGATCATATCAGCATGATACGGGTAATAATATGAGTTGGATTGATAATAATAAGAGTAATGAGTGTAGTAATTGTAGGTCTATCGATCATATAAGCATAATATGGCTAATAATATGAGTCAGATTCATAATAATAACAGTAATAAGTATAGTAATTGTCGTTCTATCGATCATTTAAGCATAATATGGCGAATAATATGAGTTGGGTTGATAAAACTAAGAATAATAAGTATAGTAACTGTCGTTCTATCGATCATATAAGCATAATATGGTTAATAATATGAGTTAGAGTGATAATAATAAGAGTAATAAGTATAGTAATTGTCGTTCTATCGATCATATCTGCATAATATGGTTAATAATATGAGTTAGTTTGATAATAGTGAGTGTAATAAGTATAGTGAATGTCGTTCTATCGATCATATCAGCATCATATGGGTAATAATATGAGTTGGATTGATAATAATAAGAGTAATGAGTATAGTAATTGTAGTTCTATCGATCATATAAGCATAATATGGCTAATAATATGAGTAAGATTCATAATAATAAGAGTAATAAGTAAAGTAATCGTCGTTCTATCGATCATTTAAGCATAATATGGCGAATAATATGAGTTGGGTTGATAAAAATAAGAATAATAAGTATAGTAATTGTCGTTCTATCGATCATATAAGCATAATATGGCTAATAATATGAGTTAGGTTGATAATAATAAGAGTAATAAGTATAGTAAATGTCGTGCTATCGATCATATCTGCATAATATGGTTAATAATATGAGTTAGATTGATAATAGTGAGTGTAATAAGTATAGTAATTGTCTTTCTGTCGATCATATTAGCATAATATGGTTAATAATATGAGTTAGATTGATAATAATAAGAGTAATAAGTATAGTATTTGTCGTTCTATCGATCATATAAGCATAATATGGCTAATAATACGAGTTAGGTTGATAATAATAAGAGTAATAAGTATAGTAATTGTCGTTCTATCGATCATATAAGCACAATATGGCTAATAATATGAGTTAGATTGATAATAATAAGAGTAATGAGTATAGTAATTGTCATTCTATCGATCATATCTGCATAATGTGGTTAACAATATGAGTTAGATTGATAATAATAAGAGTAATAAGTATAGTAATTGTCGTTATATCGATCATATAACCATAATATGGCTAATAGCAAGAGTTGGATTGATAATAATAAGAGTAATAAGTATAGTAATTGTCGTTCTATCGATCATATCTGCATAATATGGTTAATAATATGAGTTAGATTGATAATAGTGAGTGTAGTAAGTATAGTGAATGTCGTTCTATCGATCATATCAGCATAATACGGGTAATAATATGAGTTGGATTGATAATAATAAGAATAATAAGTATAGTAATTGTAGTTCTATCGATCATATCTGCATAATATGGTTAATAATATGAGTCAGATTGATAATAATAAGAGTAATAAGTATGGTAATTGTCGTTATATCGATCATATAACCATAATATGGCTAATAATATGAGTTAGATTGATAATAATAAGAGTAATAAGTATAGTAATTGTCGTTCTATCGATCATATAAGCATAATATGGCTAATAATATGAGTTAGATTGATAATAATAAGTGTAATAAGTATAGTAATTGTCGTTCTATCGATCATAATTGCATAATATGGTTAATAATATGAGTTAGATTGATAATAATAAGAGCAATGAGTATAGTAATTGTCGTACTATCGATCATATAAGCATAATATGGCTAATAATATGAGTTAGATTGATAATAATAAGTGTAAAAAGTATAGTAATTGTCGTTCGATCGATCATATCTGCATAATATGGTTAATAATATGAGTTAGATTGATAATAATAAGAGTAATGAGTATAGTAATTGTCGTACTATCGATCATATAAGCATAATATTGCTAATAATATGAGTCAGATTCATAATAATAACAGTAATAAGTATAGTAATTGTCGTTCTATCGTTCATTTAAGCATAATATGGCGAATAATATGAGTTGGGTTGATAAAACTAAGAATAATAAGTATAGTAACTGTCGTTCTATCGATCATATAAGCATAATATGGTTAATAATATGAGTTAGAATGATAATAATAAGAGTAATAAGTATAGTAATTGTCGTTCTATCGATCATATCTGCATAATATGGTTAATAATATGAGTTAGTTTGATAATAGTGAGTGTAATAAGTATAGTGAATGTCGTTCTATCGATCATATCAGCATAATATGGGTAATAATATGAGTTGGATTGATAATAATAAGAGTAATGAGTATAGTAATTGTAGTTCTATCGATCATATAAGCATAATATGGCTAATAATATCAGTAAGATTCATAATAATAAGAGTAACAAGTATAGTAATCGTCGTTCTATCGATCATATAAGCATAATATGGCTAATAATATGAGTTAGATTGATAATAATAAGTGTTATAAGTATAGTAATTGTCGTTCTATCGATCATATAAGCATAATATGGCTAATAATATGAGTTAGATTGATAATAATAAGAGTAATGAGTGTAGTAATTGTAGGTCTATCGATCATATAAGCATAATATGGCTAATAATATGAGTCAGATTCATAATAATAACAGTAATAAGTATAGTATTTGTCGTTCTATCGATCATATAAGCATAATATGGCTAATAATATGAGTTAGATTCATAATAATAAGAGTAATAAGTATAGTAATTGTCGTTCTATCGATCATACAAGCATAATATGGCTAATAATATGAGTTAGATTGATAATAATAAGAGTAATAAGTATAGTAATTGTCGTTCTCTCGATCATATAAGCATAATATGGCTAATAATATGAGTTAGAGTGATAACACTAAGAGTAGTGAGTACAGTAATTCTCATTCCATCGATCATATAAGCATAATATGGCTAATAATATGAGTTAGATTGATAATAATAGCAGTAATAAGTACAGTAATTGTCGTTCTATCGATAATATAAGCATAATATGGCTAATAATATGAGTTAGATTGATAATAATAACAGTAATAAGTATAGTATTTGTCGTTCTATCGATCATATAAGCATAATATGGCTAATAATATGAGTTTGATTGATAATAATAAGAGTAATAAGTATAGTAATTGTCGTTCTATCGGTCATTTAAGCATAATATGGCTAATAATATGAGTCAGATTGATAATAATAACAGTAATAAGTATAGTAATTGTCGTTCTATCGATAATATAAGCATAATATGGCTAATAATATGAGTTAGAATGATAATAATAAGAGTAATAAGTATAGTAATTGTCGTTCTATCGATCATATCTGCATAATATGGTTAATAATATGAGTTAGATTGATAATAGTGAGTGTAATAAGTATAGTGAATGTCGTTCTATCGATCATATCAGCATAATATGGCTAATAATATGAGTTAGATTGATAATAATAAGTGTAATAAGTATAGTAATTGTCGTTCTATCGATCATAATTGCATAATATGGTTAATAATATGAGTTGGGTTGATAATAATAAGAGTAATGAGTATAGTAATTGTAGTTCTATCGATCATATAAGCATAATGTGGCTAATAATATGAGTTAGAGTGATAACACTACGAGTAGTGAGTACAGTAATTCTCATTCCATCGATCATATAAGCATAATATGGCTAATAATATGAGTTAGACTGATAATAATAGCAGTAATAAGTACAGTAATTGTCGTTCTATCGATAATATAAGCATAGTATGGCTAATAATATGAGTCAGATTGATAATAATAACAGTAATAAGTATAGTAATTGTCGTTCTATCGATCATTGAAGCATAATATGGCTAATAATATGAGTTAGATTGATAATAATAAGAGTAATGAGTATAGCAATTGTAGTTCTATCGATCATATCTGCATAATATGGTTAATAATATGAGTTAGATTGATAATAATAAGAGTAATAAGTATAGTATTTGTCGTTCTATCGATCATATAAGCATAATATGGCTAATAATATGAGTTTGATTGATAATAATAAGAGTAATAAGTATAGTAATTGTCGTTCTATCGTTCATTTAAGCATAATATGGCTAATAATATGAGTCAGATTGATAATAATAACAGTAATAAGTATAGTAATTGTCGTTCTATCGATAATATAAGCATAATATGGCTAATAATATGAGTTAGATTGATAATACTAAGAGTAGTGAGTATAGTAATTGTCGTTCTATCGATCATATAAGCATAATATGGCTAATAATATGAGTTAGATTGATAATAATAAGAGCAATGAGTATAGTAATTGTAGTTCCATCGATCATATCTGCATAATATGGTTAATAATATGAGTTAGAATGATAATAATAAGAGTAATAAGTATAGTAATTGTCGTTCTATCGATCATATAAGCACAATATGGCTAATAATATGAGTTAGATTGATAATAATAAGTGTAATAAGTATAGTAATTGTCGTTCTATCGATCATAATTGTATAATATGGTTAATAATATGAGTTAGATTGATAATAATAAGAGCAATGAGTATAGTAATTGTCGTACTATCGATCATATAAGCATAATATGGCTAATAATATGAGTTAGATTGATAATAATAAGAGTAATGAGTATAGTAATTGTCGTACTATCGATCATATAAGCATAATATGGCTAATAATGTGAGTTAGATTGATAATAGTGAGTGCAATAAATATAGTAATTGTCGTTCTATCGCTCATATAAGCACAATATGGCTAATAATATGAGTTAGATTGATAATAATAAGAGTAATAAGTATAGTAATTGTCGTTCTATCGATCATACAAGCATAATATGGCTAATAATATGAGTTAGATTGATAATAATAAGTGTTATAAGTATAGTAATTGTCGTTCTATCGATCATATAAGCATAATATGGCTAATAATATGAGTTAGATTGATAATAATAAGAGTAATGAGTATAGTAATTGTAGCTCTATCGATCATATCTGCTTAATATGGTTAATAATATGAGTTAGAACGATAATAATAAGAGTAATAAGTATAGTAATTGTCGTTCTATCGATCATATCTGCATAATATGGTTAATAATATGAGTTAGATTGATAATAGTGAGTGTAATAAGTATAGTGAATGTCGTTCTATCGATCATATCAGCATAATACGGGTAATAATATGAATTGGATTGATAATAATAAGAGTAATGAGTGTAGTAATTGTAGGTCTATCGATCATATAAGCATAATATGGCTAATAATATGAGTCAGATTCATAATAATAACAGTAATAAGTATAGTAATTGTCGTTCTATCGTTCATTTAAGCATAATATGGCGAATAATATGAGTTGGGTTGATAAAACTAAGAACAATAAGTATAGTAACTGTCGTTCTATCGATCATATAAGCATAATATGGTTAATAATATGAGTTAGAATGATAATAATAAGAGTAATAAGTATAGTAATTGTCGTTCTATCGATCATACAACCATAATATGGCTAATACTATGAGTTAGATTGATAAAATAAGTGTTATAAGTATAGTAATTGTCGTTCTATCGATCATATAAGCATAATATGGCTAATAATATGAGTTAGATTGATAATAATAAGAATAATGAGTATAGTAATTGTAGCTCTATCGATCATATCTGCTTAATATGGTTAATAATATGAGTTAGAATGATAATAATAAGAGTAATAAGTATAGTAATTGTCGTTCTATCGATCATATCTGCATAATATGGTTAATAATATGAGTTAGATTGATAATAGTGAGTGTAATAAGTATAGTGAATGTCGTTCTATCGATCATATCAGCATAATACGGGTAATAATATGAGTTGGATTGATAATAATAAGAGTAATGAGTGTAGTAATTGTAGGTCTATCGATCATATAAGCATAATATGGCTAATAATATGAGTCAGATTCATAATAATAACAGTAATAAGTATAGTATTTGTCGTTCTATCGATCATGTAAGCATAATATGGCTAATAATATGAGTGAGATTCATAATAATAAGAGTAATAAGTATAGTAATTGTCGTTCTATCGATCATATAAGCATAATATGGCTAATAATATGAGTTAGATTGATAATAATAAGAGTAATGAGTATAGTAATTGTCGTACTATCGATCATATAAGCATAATATGGCTAATAATGTGAGTTAGATTGATAATAGTGAGTGCAATAAATATAGTAATTGTCGTTCTATCGCTCATATAAGCACAATATGGCTAATAATATGAGTTAGATTGATAATAATAAGAGTAATAAGTATAGTAATTGTCGTTCTATCGATCATACAAGCATAATATGGCTAATAATATGAGTTAGATTGATAATAATAAGTGTTATAAGTATAGTAATTGTCGTTCTATCGATCATATAAGCATAATATGGCTAATAATATGAGTTAGATTGATAATAATAAGAGTAATGAGTATAGTAATTGTAGCTCTATCGATCATATCTGCTTAATATGGTTAATAATATGAGTTAGAACGATAATAATAAGAGTAATAAGTATAGTAATTGTCGTTCTATCGATCATATCTGCATAATATGGTTAATAATATGAGTTAGATTGATAATAGTGAGTGTAATAAGTATAGTGAATGTCGTTCTATCGATCATATCAGCATAATACGGGTAATAATATGAATTGGATTGATAATAATAAGAGTAATGAGTGTAGTAATTGTAGGTCTATCGATCATATAAGCATAATATGGCTAATAATATGAGTCAGATTCATAATAATAACAGTAATAAGTATAGTAATTGTCGTTCTATCGTTCATTTAAGCATAATATGGCGAATAATATGAGTTGGGTTGATAAAACTAAGAACAATAAGTATAGTAACTGTCGTTCTATCGATCATATAAGCATAATATGGTTAATAATATGAGTTAGAATGATAATAATAAGAGTAATAAGTATAGTAATTGTCGTTCTATCGATCATACAACCATAATATGGCTAATACTATGAGTTAGATTGATAAAATAAGTGTTATAAGTATAGTAATTGTCGTTCTATCGATCATATAAGCATAATATGGCTAATAATATGAGTTAGATTGATAATAATAAGAATAATGAGTATAGTAATTGTAGCTCTATCGATCATATCTGCTTAATATGGTTAATAATATGAGTTAGAATGATAATAATAAGAGTAATAAGTATAGTAATTGTCGTTCTATCGATCATATCTGCATAATATGGTTAATAATATGAGTTAGATTGATAATAGTGAGTGTAATAAGTATAGTGAATGTCGTTCTATCGATCATATCAGCATAATACGGGTAATAATATGAGTTGGATTGATAATAATAAGAGTAATGAGTGTAGTAATTGTAGGTCTATCGATCATATAAGCATAATATGGCTAATAATATGAGTCAGATTCATAATAATAACAGTAATAAGTATAGTATTTGTCGTTCTATCGATCATGTAAGCATAATATGGCTAATAATATGAGTGAGATTCATAATAATAAGAGTAATAAGTATAGTAATTGTCGTTCTATCGATCATATAAGCATAATATGGCTAATAATATGAGTTAGATTGATAATAATAAGAGTAATAAGTATAGTAATTGTCGTTCTCTCGATCATATAAGCATAATATGGCTAATAATATGAGTCAGATTGATAATAATAACAGTAATAAGTATAGTAATTGTCGTTCTATCGATCATTGAAGCATAATATGGCTAATAATATGAGTTAGATTGATAATAATAAGAGTAATGAGTATAGTAATTGTAGTTCTATCGATCATATCTGCATAATATGGTTAATAATATGAGTTAGATTGATAATAATAAGAGTAATAAGTATAGTATTTGTCGTTCTATCGATCATATAAGCATAATATGGCTAATAATATGAGTTAGATTGATAATAATAAGAGTAATAAGTATAGTAATTGTCGTTCTCTCGATCATATAAGCATAATATGGCTAATAATATGAGTCAGATTGATAATAATAACAGTAATAAGTATAGTAATTGTCGTTCTATCGATCATTGAAGCATAATATGGCTAATAATATGAGTTAGATTGATAATACTAAGAGTAGTGAGTATAGTAATTGTCGTTCTATCGATCATATAAGCATAATATGGCTAATAATATGAGTTAGATTGATAATAATAAGAGTAATGAGTATAGTAATTGTAGTTCTATCGATCATATCTGCATAATATGGTTAATAATATGAGTTAGAATGATAATAATAAGAGTAATAAGTATAGTAATTGTCGTTCTATCGATCATATCTGCATAATATGGTTAATAATATGAGTTGGGTTGATAATAATAAGAGTAATGAGTATAGTAATTGTAGTTCTATCGATCATATAAGCATAATGTGGCTAATAATATGAGTTAGATTCATAATAATAAGAGTAATAAGTATAGTAATTGTCGTTCTATCGATCATATAAGCATAATATGGCTAATAATATGAGTTAGATTTATAATAATAAGAGTAATAAGTATAGTAATTGTCGTTCTATCGATCATATAAGCACAATATGGCTAATAATATGAGTTAGATTGATAATAATAAGAGTAATAAGTATAGTAATTGTCGTTCTATCGATCATATCTGCATAATATGGTTAATAATATGAGTTAGATTGATCATAATAAGAGTAATAAGTATAGTAATTGTCGTTATATCGATCATATAACCATAATATGGCTAATAGCATGAGTTAGATTGATAATAATAAGAGTAATGAGTATAGTAATTGTCGTTCTATCGATCATATCTGCATAATATGGTTAATAATATGAGTTAGATTGATAATAGTGAGTGTAATAAATATAGTAATTGTCGTTCTATCGCTCATGTAATCACAATATGGCTAATAATATGAGTTAGATTGATAATAATAAGAGTAATAAGTATAGTAATTGTCGTTCTATCGATCATATAAGCATAATATGGCTAATAATATGAGTTAGATTGATAATAATAAGTGTAATATGTATAGTAATTTTCGTTCTATCGATCATAATTGCATAATATGGTTAATAATATGAGTTAGATTGATAATAATAAGAGCAATGAGTATAGTAATTGTCGTACTATCGATCATATAAGCATAATATGGCTAATAATATGAGTTAGAATGATAATAATAAGAGTAATAAGTATAGTAATTGTCGTTCTCTCGATCATATAAGCATAATATGGCTAATAATATGAGTTAGAGTGATAACACTAAGAGTAGTGAGTACAGTAATTCTCGTTCTATCGATCATATAAGCATAATATGGCTAATAATATGAGTTAGATTGATAATAATAAGAGTAATGAGTATAGTAATTGTAGTTCTATCGATCATTGAAGCATAATATGGCTAATAATATGAGTTAGATTGATAATAATAAGAGTAATGAGTATAGTAATTGTAGTTCTATCGATCATATCTGCATAATATGGTTAATAATATGAGTTAGATTGATAATAATAAGAGTAATAGGTATATTATTTGTCGTTCTATCGATCATATAAGCATAATATGGCTAATAATATGAGTTTGATTGATAATAATAAGAGTAATAAGTATAGTAATTGTCGTTCTATCGATCATATAAGCATAATATGGCTAATAATATGAGTTAGATTGATAATAATAACAGTAATAAGTATAGTAATTGTCGTTCTATCGATCATATAAGCATAATATGGCTAATAATATGAGTTAGATTGATAATAATAAGAGTAATGAGTACAGTAATTGTAGTTCTATCGATCATATCTGCATAATATGGTTAATAATATGAGTTAGAATGATAATAATAAGAGTAATAAGTATAGTAATTGTCGTTCTATCGATCATATCTGCATAATATGGTTAATAATATGAGTTAGATTGATAATAGCGAGTGTAATAAGTATAGTGAATGTCGTTCTATCGATCATATCAGCATAATATGGGTAATAATATGAGTTGGGTTGATAATAATAAGAGTAATGAGTATAGTAATTGTAGTTCTATCGATCATATAAGCATAATGTGGCTAATAATATGAGTTAGATTCATAATAATAAGAGTAATAAGTATAGTAATTGTCGTTCTATCGATCATATAAGCATAATATGGCTAATAATATGAGTTAGATTTATAATAATAAGAGTAATAAGTATAGTAATTGTCGTTCTATCGATCATATAAGCACAATATGGCTAATAATATGAGTTAGATTGATAATAATAAGAGTAATAAGTATAGTAATTGTCGTTCTATCGATCATACAACCATAATATGGCTAATACTATGAGTTAGATTGATAAAATAAGTGTTATAAGTATAGTAATTGTCGTTCTATCGATCATATAAGCATAATATGGCTAATAATATGAGTTAGATTGATAATAATAAGAATAATGAGTATAGTAATTGTAGCTCTATCGATCATATCTGCTTAATATGGTTAATAATATGAGTTAGAATGATAATAATAAGAGTAATAAGTATAGTAATTGTCGTTCTATCGATCATATCTGCATAATATGGTTAATAATATGAGTTAGATTGATAATAGTGAGTGTAATAAGTATAGTGAATGTCGTTCTATCGATCATATCAGCATAATACGGGTAATAATATGAGTTGGATTGATAATAATAAGAGTAATGAGTGTAGTAATTGTAGGTCTATCGATCATATAAGCATAATATGGCTAATAATATGAGTCAGATTCATAATAATAACAGTAATAAGTATAGTATTTGTCGTTCTATCGATCATGTAAGCATAATATGGCTAATAATATGAGTGAGATTCATAATAATAAGAGTAATAAGTATAGTAATTGTCGTTCTATCGATCATATAAGCATAATATGTCTAATAATATGAGTTAGATTGATAATAATAAGAGTAATAAGTATAGTAATTGTCGTTCTCTCGATCATATAAGCATAATATGGCTAATAATATGAGTCAGATTGATAATAATAACAGTAATAAGTATAGTAATTGTCGTTCTATCGATCATTGAAGCATAATATGGCTAATAATATGAGTTAGATTGATAATAATAAGAGTAATGAGTATAGTAATTGTAGTTCTATCGATCATATCTGCATAATATGGTTAATAATATGAGTTAGATTGATAATAATAAGAGTAATAAGTATAGTATTTGTCGTTCTATCGATCATATAAGCATAATATGGCTAATAATATGAGTTAGATTGATAATACTAAGGGTAGTGAGTATAGTAATTCTCGTTCTATCGATCATATAAGCATAATATGGCTAATAATATGAGTTGGATTGATAATAATAAGAGTAATAAGTATAGTAATTGTCGTTCTATCGATCATATAAGCATAATATGGCTAATAATATGAATTAGATTGATAATACTAAGAGTAGTGAGTATAGTAATTCTCGTTCTATCGATCATATAAGCATAATATGGTTAATAATATGAGTTAGATTGATAATAATGAGTGTAATGCATATAGTAATTGTCGTTCTATGGCTCATATAAGCACAATATGTCTAATAATATGAGTTAGATTGATAATAATAAGAGTAATAAGTATAGTAATTGTCGTTCTATCGATCATATAAGCATAATATGGCTAATAATATGAGTTAGATTGATAATAATAACAGTAATAAGTATAGTAATTATCGTTCTATCGATAATATAAGCATAATGTGGCTAATAATATGAGTTAGATTCATAATAATAAGAGTAATAAGTATAGTAATTGTCGTTCTATCGATCATATAAGCATAATATGGCTAATAATATGAGTTAGATTTATAATAATAAGAGTAATAAGTATAGTAATTGTCGTTCTATCGATCATATAAGCACAATATGGCTAATAATATGAGTTAGATTGATAATAATAAGAGTAATAAGTATAGTAATTGTCGTTCTATCGATCATATCTGCATAATATGGTTAATAATATGAGTTAGATTGATCATAATAAGAGTAATAAGTATAGTAATTGTCGTTATATCGATCATATAACCATAATATGGCTAATAGCATGAGTTAGATTGATAATAATAAGAGTAATGAGTATAGTAATTGTCGTTCTATCGATCATATCTGCATAATATGGGTAATAATATGAGTTAGATTGATAATAGTGAGTGTAATAAATATAGTAATTGTCGTTCTATCGCTCATGTAATCACAATATGGCTAATAATATGAGTTAGATTGATAATAATAAGAGTCATAAGTATAGTAATTGTCGTTCTATCGATCATATAAGCATAATATGGCTAATAATATGAGTTAGATTGATAATAATAAGTGTAATATGTATAGTAATTTTCGTTCTATCGATCATAATTGCATAATATGGTTAATAATATGAGTTAGATTGATAATAATAAGAGCAATGAGTATAGTAATTGTCGTACTATCGATCATATAAGCATAATATGGCTAATAATATGAGTTAGAATGATAATAATAAGAGTAATAAGTATAGTAATTGTCGTTCTATCGATCATATCTGCATAAAATGGTTAATAATATGAGTTGGGTTGATAATAATAAGAGTAATGAGTATAGTAATTGTAGTTCTATCGATCATATAAGCATAATGTGGCTAATAATATGAGTTAGATTCATAATAATAAGAGTAATAAGTATAGTAATTGTCGTTCTATCGATCATATAAGCATAATATGGCTAATAATATGAGTTAGATTTATAATAATAAGAGTAATAAGTATAGTAATTGTCGTTCTATCGATCATATAAGCACAATATGGCTAATAATATGGGTTAGATTGATAATAATAAGAGTAATAAGTATAGTAATTGTCGTTCTATCGAGCATATAAGCATAATATGGCTAATAATATGAGTTAGATTGATAATAATAAGTGTAATAAGTATAGTAATTGTCGTTCTATCGATCATAATTGCATAATATGGTTAATAATATGAGTTAGATTGATAATAATAAGAGTAATGAGTATAGTAATTGTAGCTCTATCGATCATATCTGCTTAATATGGTTAATAATATGAGTTAGAATGATAATAATAAGAGTAATAAGTATAGTAATTGTCGTTCTATCGATCATATCTGCATAATATGGTTAATAATATGAGTTAGATTGATAATAGTGAGTGTAATAAGTATAGTGAATGTCGTTCTATCGATCATATCACCATGATACGGGTAACAATATGAGTTGGATTGATAATAATAAGAGTAATGAGTGTAGTAATTGTAGGTCTATCGATCATATAAGCATAATATGGCTAATAATATGAGTCAGATTCATAATAATAACAGTAATAAGTATAGTAATTGTCGTTCTATCGATCATTTAAGCATAATATGGCGAATAATATGAGTTGGGTTGATAAAACTAAGAATAATAAGTATAGTAACTGTCGTTCTATCGATCATATAAGCATAATATGGTTAATAATATGAGTTAGAGTGATAATAATAAGAGTAATAAGTATAGTAATTGTCGTTCTATCGATCATATCTGCATAATATGGTTAATAATATGAGTTAGTTTGATAATAGTGAGTGTAATAAGTATAGTGAATGTCGTTCTATCGATCATATCAGCATCATATGGGTAATAATATGAGTTGGATTGATAATAATAAGAGTAATGAGTATAGTAATTGTAGTTCTATCGATCATATAAGCATAATATGGCTAATAATATGAGTAAGATTCATAATAATAAGAGTAATAAGTAAAGTAATCGTCGTTCTATCGATCATTTAAGCATAATATGGCGAATAATATGAGTTGGGTTGATAAAAATAAGAATAATAAGTATAGTAATTGTCGTTCTATCGATCATATAAGCATAATATGGCTAATAATATGAGTTAGGTTGATAATAATAAGAGTAATAAGTATAGTAAATGTCGTGCTATCGATCATATCTGCATAATATGGTTAATAATATGAGTTAGATTGATAATAGTGAGTGTAATAAGTATAGTAATTGTCTTTCTGTCGATCATATTAGCATAATATGGTTAATAATATGAGTTAGATTGATAATAATAAGAGTAATAAGTAGAGTATTTGTCGTTCTATCGATCATATAAGCATAATATGGCTAATAATACGAGTTAGGTTGATAATAATAAGAGTAATAAGTATAGTAATTGTCGTTCTATCGATCATATAAGCACAATATGGCTAATAATATGAGTTAGATTGATAATAATAAGAGTAATGAGTATAGTAATTGTCATTCTATCGATCATATCTGCATAATATGGTTAACAATATGAGTTAGATTGATAATAATAAGAGTAATAAGTATAGTAATTGTCGTTATATCGATCATATAACCATAATATGGCTAATAGCAAGAGTTGGATTGATAATAATAAGAGTAATAAGTATAGTAATTGTCGTTCTATCGATCATATCTGCATAATATGGTTAATAATATGAGTTAGATTGATAATAGTGAGTGTAGTAAGTATAGTGAATGTCGTTCTATCGATCATATCAGCATAATACGGGTAATAATATGAGTTGGATTGATAATAATAAGAATAATAAGTATAGTAATTGTAGTTCTATCGATCATATCTGCATAATATGGTTAATAATATGAGTCAGATTGATAATAATAAGAGTAATAAGTATGGTAATTGTCGTTATATCGATTATATAACCATAATATGGCTAATAGCATGAGTTAGATTGATAATAATAAGAGTAATGAGTATAGTAATTGTCGTTCTATCGATCATATCTGAATAATATGGTTAATAATATGAGTTAGATTGATAATAGTGAGTGTAATAAATATAGTAATTGTCGTTCTATCGCTCATGTAACCACAATATGGCTAATAATATGAGTTAGATTGATAATAATAAGAGTAATAAGTATAGTAATTGTCGTTCTATCGATCATATCTGCATAATATGGTTAATAATATGAGTTAGATTGATCATAATAAGAGTAATAAGTATAGTAATTGTCGTTATATCGATCATATAACCATAATATGGCTAATAGCATGAGTTAGATTGATAATAATAAGAGTAATGAGTATAGTAATTGTCGTTCTATCGATCATATCTGCATAATATGGATAATAATATGAGTTAGATTGATAATAGTGAGTGAAATAAATATAGTAATTGTCGTTCTATCGCTCATGTAATCACAATATGGCTAATAATATGAGTTAGATTGATAATAATAAGAGTAATAAGTATAGTAATTGTCGTTCTATCGATCATATAAGCATAATATGGCTAATAATATGAGTTAGATTGATAATAATAAGTGTAATAAGTATAGTAATTGTCGTTCTATCGATCATAATTGCATAATATGGTTAATAATATGAGTTAGATTGATAATAATAAGAGCAATGAGTATAGTAATTGTCGTACTATCGATCATATAAGCATAATATGGCTAATAATATGAGTTAGATTGATAATAATAAGTGTAAAAAGTATAGTAATTGTCGTTCGATCGATCATATCTGCATAATATGGTTAATAATATGAGTTAGATTGATAATAATAAGAGTAATGAGTATAGTAATTGTCGTACTATCGATCATATAAGCATAATATTGCTAATAATATGAGTCAGATTCATAATAATAACAGTAATAAGTATAGTAATTGTCGTTCTATCGTTCATTTAAGCATAATATGGCGAATAATATGAGTTGGGTTGATAAAACTAAGAATAATAAGTATAGTAACTGTCGTTCTATCGATCATATAAGCATAATATGGTTAATAATATGAGTTAGAATGATAATAATAAGAGTAATAAGTATAGTAATTGTCGTTCTATCGATCATATCTGCATAATATGGTTAATAATATGAGTTAGTTTGATAATAGTGAGTGTAATAAGTATAGTGAATGTCGTTCTATCGATCATATCAGCATAATATGGGTAATAATATGAGTTGGATTGATAATAATAAGAGTAATGAGTATAGTAATTGTAGTTCTATCGATCATATAAGCATAATATGGCTAATAATATGAGTAAGATTCATAATAATAAGAGTAATAAGTATAGTAATCGTCGTTCTATCGATCATATAAGCATAATATGGCTAATAATATGAGTTAGAGTGATAACACTAAGAGTAGTGAGTACAGTAATTCTCATTCCATCGATCATATAAGCATAATATGGCTAATAATATGAGTTAGATTGATAATAATAGCAGTAATAAGTACAGTAATTGTCGTTCTATCGATAATATAAGCATAATATGGCTAATAATATGAGTTAGATTGATAATAATAACAGTAATAAGTATAGTATTTGTCGTTCTATCGATCATATAAGCATAATATGGCTAATAATATGAGTTTGATTGATAATAATAAGAGTAATAAGTATAGTAATTGTCGTTCTATCGGTCATTTAAGCATAATATGGCTAATAATATGAGTCAGATTGATAATAATAACAGTAATAAGTATAGTAATTGTCGTTCTATCGATAATATAAGCATAATATGGCTAATAATATGAGTTAGATTGATAATACTAAGAGTAGTGAGTATAGTAATTGTCGTTCTATCGATCATATAAGCATAATATGGCTAATAATATGAGTTAGATTGATAATAATAAGAGTAATGAGTATAGTAATTGTAGTTCTATCGATCATATCTGCATAATATGGTTAATAATATGAGTTAGAATGATAATAATAAGAGTAATAAGTATAGTAATTGTCGTTCTATCGATCATATCTGCATAATATGGTTAATAATATGAGTTAGATTGATAATAGTGAGTGTAATAAGTATAGTGAATGTCGTTCTATCGATCATATCAGCATAATATGGGTAATAATATGAGTTGGGTTGATAATAATAAGAGTAATGAGTATAGTAATTGTAGCTCTATCGATCATATAAGCATAATGTGGCTAATAATATGAGTTAGATTGATAATAATAAGAGTAATAAGTATAGTATTTGTCGTTCTATCGATCATATAAGCATAATATGGCTAATAATATGAGTTTGATTGATAATAATAAGAGTAATAAGTATAGTAATTGTCGTTCTACCGGTCATTTAAGCATAATATGGCTAATAATATGAGTCAGATTGATAATAACAACAGTAATAAGTATAGTAATTGTCGTTCCATCGATAATATAAGCATAATATGGCTAATAATATGAGTTAGATTGATAATACTAAGAGTAGTGAGTAGAGTAATTGTCGTTCTATCGATCATATAAGCATAATATGGCTAATAATATGAGTTAGATTGATAATAATAAGAGTAATGAGTATAGTAATTGTAGTTCTATCGATCATATCTGCATAATATGGTTAATAATATGAGTTAGAATGATAATAATAAGAGTAATAAGTATAGTAATTGTCGTTCTATCGATCATATCTGCATAATATGGTTAATAATATGAGTTAGATTGATAATAGTGAGTGTAATAAGTATAGTGAATGTCGTTCTATCGATCATATCAGCATAATATGGGTAATAATATGAGTTGGGTTGATAATAATAAGAGTAATGAGTATAGTAATTGTAGTTCTATCGATCATATAAGCATAATGTGGCTAATAATATGAGTTAGATTGATAATAATAAGAGTAATAAGTATAGTATTTGTCGTTCTATCGATCATGTAAGCATAATATGGCTAATAATATGAGTTTGATTGATAATAATAAGAGTAATAAGTATAGTAATTGTCGTTCTACCGGTCATTTAAGCATAATATGGCTAATAATATGAGTCAGATTGATAATAATAACAGTAATAAGTATAGTAATTGTCGTTCTATCGATAATATAAGCATAATATGGCTAATAATATGAGTTAGATTGATAATACTAAGAGTAGTGAGTATAGTAATTGTCGTTCTATCGATCATATAAGCATAATATGGCTAATAATATGAGTTAGATTGATAATAATAAGAGTAATGAGTATAGTTATTGTAGTTCTATCGATCATATCTGCATAATATGGTTAATAATATGAGTTAGAATGATAATAATAAGAGTAATAAGTATAGTAATTGTCGTTCAATCGATCATACAAGCATAATATGGCTAATAATATGAGTTAGATTGATAATAATAAGTGTAATAAGTATAGTAATTGTCGTTCTATCGATCATAATTGCATAATATGGTTAATAATATGAGTTAGATTGATAATAATAAGAGCAATGAGTATAGTAATTGTCGTACTATCGATCATATAAGCATAATATGGCTAATAATATGAGTTAGATTCATAATAATAAGTGTAAAAAGTATAGTAATTGTCGTTCTATCGATCATATAAGCATAATATGGCTAATAATATGAGTTAGATTGATAATACTAAGAGTAGTGAGTATAGTAATTGTCGTTCTCTCGATCATATAAGCATAATATGGCTAATAATATGAGTTAGAGTGATAACACTACGAGTAGTGAGTACAGTAATTCTCATTCCATCGATCATATAAGCATAATATGGCTAATAATATGAGTTAGACTGATAATAATAGCAGTAATAAGTACAGTAATTGTCGTTCTATCGATAATATAAGCATAATATGGCTAATAATATGAGTCAGATTGATAATAATAACAGTAATAAGTATAGTAATTGTCGTTCTATCGATCATTGAAGCATAATATGGCTAATAATATGAGTTAGATTGATAATAATAAGAGTAATGAGTATAGTAATTGTAGTTCTATCGATCATATCTGCATAATATGGTTAATAATATGAGTTAGATTGATAATAATAAGAGTAATAAGTATAGTATTTGTCGTTCTATCGATCATATAAGCATAATATGGCTAATAATATGAGTTAGATTCATAATAATAAGAGTAATAAGTATAGTAATTGTCGTTCTATCGATCATACAAGCATAATATGGCTAATAATATGAGTTAGATTGATAATAATAAGAGTAATAAGTATAGTAATTGTCGTTCTCTCGATCATATAAGCATAATATGGCTAATAATATGAGTTAGAGTGATAACACTAAGAGTAGTGAGTACAGTAATTCTCATTCCATCGATCATATAAGCATAATATGGCTAATAATATGAGTTAGATTGATAATAATAGCAGTAATAAGTACAGTAATTGTCGTTCTATCGATAATATAAGCATAATATGGCTAATAATATGAGTTAGATTGATAAAAATAACAGTAATAAGTATAGTAATTGTCGTTCTATCGATAATATAAGCATAATATGGCTAATAATATGAGTTAGATTGATAATACTAAGAGTAGTGAGTACAGTAATTCTCGTTCTATCGATCATATAAGCATAATATGGCTAATAATATGAGTTAGATTGATAATAATAAGAGTAATGAGTATAGTAATTGTAGTTCTATCGATCATTGAAGCATAATATGGCTAATAATATGAGTTAGATTGATAATAATAAGAGTAATGAGTATAGTAATTGCAGTTCTATCGATCATATCTGCATAATATGGTTAATAATATGAGTTAGATTGATAATAATAAGAGTAATAAGTATAGTATTTGTCGTTCTATCGATCATATAAGCATAATATGGCTAATAATATGAGTTTGATTGATAATAATAAGAGTAATAAGTATAGTAATTGTCGTTCTATCGGTCATTTAAGCATAATATGGCTAATAATATGAGTCAGATTGATAATAATAACAGTAATAAGTATAGTAATTGTCGTTCTATCGATAATATAAGCATAATATGGCTAATAATATGAGTTAGATTGATAATACTAAGAGTAGTGAGTATAGTAATTGTCGTTCTATCGATCATATAAGCATAATATGGCTAATAATATGAGTTAGATTGATAATAATAAGAGTAATGAGTATAGTAATTGTAGTTCTATCGATCATATCTGCATAATATGGTTAATAATATGAGTTAGAATGATAATAATAAGAGTAATAAGTATAGTAATTGTCGTTCTATCGATCATATCTGCATAATATGGTTAATAATATGAGTTAGATTGATAATAGTGAGTGTAATAAGTATAGTGAATGTCGTTCTATCGATCATATCAGCATAATATGGGTAATAATATGAGTTGGGTTGATAATAATAAGAGTAATGAGTATAGTAATTGTAGCTCTATCGATCATATAAGCATAATGTGGCTAATAATATGAGTTAGATTGATAATAATAAGAGTAATAAGTATAGTATTTGTCGTTCTATCGATCATATAAGCATAATATGGCTAATAATATGAGTTTGATTGATAATAATAAGAGTAATAAGTATAGTAATTGTCGTTCTACCGGTCATTTAAGCATAATATGGCTAATAATATGAGTTAGATTGATAATACTAAGAGTAGTGAGTAGAGTAATTGTCGTTCTATCGATCATATAAGCATAATATGGCTAATAATATGAGTTAGATTGATAATAATAAGAGTAATGAGTATAGTAATTGTAGTTCTATCGATCATATCTGCATAATATGGTTAATAATATGAGTTAGAATGATAATAATAAGAGTAATAAGTATAGTAATTGTCGTTCTATCGATCATATCTGCATAATATGGTTAATAATATGAGTTAGATTGATAATAGTGAGTGTAATAAGTATAGTGAATGTCGTTCTATCGATCATATCAGCATAATATGGGTAATAATATGAGTTGGGTTGATAATAATAAGAGTAATGAGTATAGTAATTGTAGTTCTATCGATCATATCTGCATAATATGGTTAATAATATGAGTTAGATTGATAATAATAAGAGTAATAAGTATAGTATTTGTCGTTCTATCGATCATATAAGCATAATATGGCTAATAATATGAGTTTGATTGATAATAGTAAGAGTAATAAGTATAGTAATTGTTGTTCTATCGGTCATTTAAGCATAATATGGCTAATAATATGAGTCAGATTGATAATAATAACAGTAATAAGTATAGTAATTGTCGTTCTATCGATAATATAAGCATAATATGGCTAATAATATGAGTTAGATTGATAATACTAAGAGTAGTGAGTATAGTAATTGTCGTTCTATCGATCATATAAGCATAATATGGCTAATAATATGAGTTAGATTGATAATAATAAGAGTAATGAGTATAGTAATTGTAGTTCTATCGATCATATCTGCATAATATGGTTAATAATATGAGTTAGAATGATAATAATAAGAGTAATAAGTATAGTAATTGTCGTTCTATCGATCATATAAGCACAATATGGCTAATAATATGAGTTAGATTGATAATAATAAGTGTAATAAGTATAGTAATTGTCGTTCTATCGATCATAATTGTATAATATGGTTAATAATATGAGTTAGATTGATAATAATAAGAGCAATGAGTATAGTAATTGTCGTACTATCGATCATATAAGCATAATATGGCTAATAATATGAGTTAGATTGATAATAATAAGTGTAAAAAGTATAGTAATTGTCGTTCGATCGATCATATCTGCATAGTATGGTTAATAATATGAGTTACATTGATAATAATAAGAGTAATGAGTATAGTAATTGTCGTACTATCGATCATATAAGCATAATATGGCTAATAACGTGAGTTAGATTGGTAATAGTGAGTGCAATAAATATAGTAATTGTCGTTCTATCGCTCATATAAGCACAATATGGCTAATAATATGAGTTAGATTGATAATAATAAGAGTAATAAGTATAGTAATTGTCGTTCTATCGATCATACAAGCATAATATGGCTAATAATATGAGTTAGATTGATAATAATAAGTGTAATAAGTATAGTAATTGTCGTTCTATCGATCATATAAGCATAATATGGCTAACAATATGAGTTAGATTGATAATAATAAGAGTAATGAGTATAGTAATTGTAGCTCTATCGATCATATCTGCTTAATATGGTTAATAATATGAGTTAGTTTGATAATAGTGAGTGTAATAAGTATAGTGAATGTCGTTCTATCGATCATATCAGCATAATATGGGTAATAATATGAGTTGGATTGATAATAATAAGAGTAATGAGTATAGTAATTGTAGTTCTATCGATCATATAAGCATAATATGGCTAATAATATGAGTAAGATTCATAATAATAAGAGTAATAAGTATAGTAATCGTCGTTCTATCGATCATTTAAGCATAATATGGCGAATAATATGAGTTGGGTTGATAAAAATAAGAATAATAAGTATAGTAATTGTCGTTCTATCGATCATATAAGCATAATATGACTAATAATATGAGTTAGGTTGATAATAATAAGAGTAATATATATAGTAAATGTCGTGCTATCGATCATATCTGCATAATATGGTTAATAATATGAGTTAGATTGATAATAATGAGTGTAATAAGTATAGTAATTGTCGTTCTGTCGATCATATAAGCATAATATGGTTAATAATATGCGTTAGATTGATAATAATAAGAGTAATAAGTATAGTATTTGTCGTTCTATCGATCATATAAGCATAATATGGCTAATAATACGAGTTAGGTTGATAATAATAAGAGTAATAAGTATAGTAATTGTCGTTCTATCGATCATATAAGCACAATATGGCTAATAATATGAGTTAGATTGATAATAATAAGAGTAATGAGTATAGTAATTGTCATTCTTTCGATCATATCTGCATAATATGGTTAACAATATGAGTTAGATTGATAATAATAAGAGTAATAAGTATAGTAATTGTCGTTATATCGATCATATAACCATAATATGGCTAATAGCATGAGTTGGATTGATAATAATAAGAGTAATAAGTATAGTAATTGTCGTTCTATCGATCATATCTGCATAATATGGTTAATAATATGAGTTAGATTGATAATAGTGAGTGTAATAAATATAGTAATTGTCGTCCTATCGCTCATGTAATCACAATATGGCTAATAATATGAGTTAGATTGATAATAATAAGAGTAATAAGTATAGTAATTGTCGTTCTATCGATCATATAAGCATAATATGGCTAATAATACGAGTTAGATTGATAATAATAAGAGTAATAAGTATAGTAATTGTCGTTCTCTCGATCATATAAGCATAATATTGCTAATAATATGAGTTAGATTGATAATAATAAGAGTAATGAGTATAGTAATTGTAGCTCTATCGATCATATCTGCTTAATATGGTTAATAATATGAGTTAGAATGATAATAATAAGAGTAATAAGTATAGTAATTGTCGTTCTATCGATCATATCTGCATAATATGGTTAATAATATGAGTTAGATTGATAATAGTGAGTGTAATAAGTATAGTGAATGTCGTTCTATCGATCATATCAGCATAATACGGGTAATAATATGAGTTGGATTGATAATAATAAGAGTAATGAGTGTAGTAATTGTAGGTCTATCGATCATATAAGCATAATATGGCTAATAATATGAGTCAGATTCATAATAATAACAGTAATAAGTATAGTATTTGTAGTTCTATCGATCATATAAGCATAATATGGCTAATAATATGAGTTAGATTCATAATAATAAGAGTAATAAGTATAGTAATTGTCGTTCTATCGATCATACAAGCATAATATGGCTAATAATATGAGTTAGATTGATAATAATAAGAGTAATAAGTATAGTAATTGTCGTTCTCTCGATCATATAAGCATAATATGGCTAATAATATGAGTTAGAGTGATAACACTAAGAGTAGTGAGTACAGTAATTCTCATTCCATCGATCATATAAGCATAATATGGCTAATAATATGAGTTAGATTGATAATAATAGCAGTAATAAGTACTGTAATTGTCGTTCTATCGATAATATAAGCATAATGTGGCTAATAATATGAGTCAGATTGATAATAATAACAGTAATAAGTATAGTAATTGTCGTTCTATCGATAATATAAGCATAATATGGCTAATAATATGAGTTAGATTGATAATACTAAGAGTAGTGAGTACAGTAATTCTCGTTCTATCGATCATATAAGCATAATATGGCTAATAATATGAGTTAGATTGATAATAATAAGAGTAATGAGTATAGTAATTGTAGTTCTATCGATCATTGAAGCATAATATGGCTAATAATATGAGTTAGATTGATAATAATAAGAGTAATGAGTATAGTAATTGTAGTTCTATCGATCATATCTGCATAATATGGTTAATAATATGAGTTAGATTGATAATAGTGAGTGTAATAAATATAGTAATTGTCGTTCTATCGCTCATGTAATCACAATATGGCTAATAATATGAGTTAGATTGATAATAATAAGAGTAATAAGTATAGTAATTGTCGTTCTATCGATCATATAAGCATAATATGGCTAATAATATGAGTTAGATTGATAATAATAAGTGTAATAAGTATAGTAATTGTCGTTCTATCGATCATAATTGCATAATATGGTTAATAATATGAGTTAGATTGATAATAATAAGAGTAATGAGTATAGTAATTGTAGCTCTATCGATCATATCTGCTTAATATGGTTAATAATATGAGTTAGAATGATAATAATAAGAGTAATAAGTATAGTAATTGTCGTTCTATCGATCATATCTGCATAATATGGTTAATAATATGAGTTAGATTGATAATAGTGAGTGTAATAAGTATAGTGAATGTCGTTCTATCGATCATATCAGCATAATACGGGTAATAATATGAGTTGGATTGATAATAATAAGAGTAATGAGTGTAGTAATTGTAGGTCTATCGATCATATAAGCATAATATGGCTAATAATATGAGTCAGATTCATAATAATAACAGTAATAAGTATAGTATTTGTCGTTCTATCGATCATATAAGCATAATATGGCTAATAATATGAGTTAGATTCATAATAATAAGAGTAATAAGTATAGTAATTGTCGTTCTATCGATCATACAAGCATAATATGGCTAATAATATGAGTTAGATTGATAATAATAAGAGTAATAAGTATAGTAATTGTCGTTCTCTCGATCATATAAGCATAATATGGCTAATAATACTAGTTAGAGTGATAACACTAAGAGTAGTGAGTACAGTAATTCTCATTCCATCGATCATATAAGCATAATATGGCTAATAATATGAGTTAGATTGATAATAATAGCAGTAATAAGTACAGTAATTGTCGTTCTATCGATAATATAAGCATAATATGGCTAATAATATGAGTTAGATTGATAATAATAACAGTAATAAGTATAGTAATTGTCGTTCTATCGATAATATAAGCATAATATGGCTAATAATATGAGTTAGATTGATAATACTAAGAGTAGTGAGTACAGTAATTCTCGTTCTATCGATCATATAAGCATAATATGGCTAATAATATGAGTTAGATTGATAATAATAAGAGTAATGAGTATAGTAATTGTAGTTCTATCGATCATTGAAGCATAATATGGCTAATAATATGAGTTAGATTGATAATAATAAGAGTAATGAGTATAGTAATTGTAGTTCTATCGATCATATCTGCATAATATGGTTAATAATATGAGTTAGATTGATAATAATAAGAGTAATAAGTATAGTATTTGTCGTTCTATCGATCATATAAGCATAATATGGCTAATAATATGAGTTTGATTGATAATAATAAGAGTAATAAGTATAGTAATTGTCGTTCTATCGATCATATCTGCATAATATGGTTAATAATATGAGTTAGATTGATAATAGTGAGTGTAATAAGTATAGTGAATGTCGTTCTATCGATCATATCAGCATAATATGGGTAATAATATGAGTTGGGTTGATAATAATAAGAGTAATGAGTATAGTAATTGTAGTTCTATCGATCATATAAGCATAATGTGGCTAATAATATGAGTTAGATTGATAATAATAAGAGTAATAAGTATAGTATTTGTCGTTCTATCGATCATATAAGCATAATATGGCTAATAATATGAGTTTGATTGATAATAATAAGAGTAATAAGTATAGTAATTGTCGTTCTACCGGTCATTTAAGCATAATATGGCTAATAATATGAGTCAGATTGATAATAATAACAGTAATAAGTATAGTAATTGTCGTTCTATCGATAATATAAGCATAATATGGCTAATAATATGAGTTAGATTGATAATACTAAGAGTAGTGAGTATAGTAATTGTCGTTCTATCGATCATATAAGCATAATATGGCTAATAATATGAGTTAGATTGATAATAATAAGAGTAATGAGTATAGTAATTGTAGTCCTATCGATCATATCTGCATAATATGGTTAATAATATGAGTTAGAATGATAATAATAAGAGTAATAAGTATAGTAATTGTCGTTCTATCGATCATATCTGCATAATATGGTTAATAATATGAGTTAGATTGATAATAGTGAGTGTAATAAGTATAGTGAATGTCGTTCTATCGATCATATCAGCATAATATGGGTAATAATATGAGTTGGGTTGATAATAATAAGAGTAATGAGTATAGTAATTGTAGTTCTATCGATCATATAAGCATAATGTGGCTAATAATATGAGTTAGATTGATAATAATAAGAGTAATAAGTATAGTATTTGTCGTTCTATCGATCATATAAGCATAATATGGCTAATAATATGAGTTTGATTGATAATAATAAGAGTAATAAGTATAGTAATTGTCGTTCTACCGGTCATTTAAGCATAATATGGCTAATAATATGAGTCAGATTGATAATAATAACAGTAATAAGTATAGTAATTGTCGTTCTATCGATAATATAAGCATAATATGGCTAATAATATGAGTTAGATTGATAATACTAAGAGTAGTGAGTATAGTAATTGTCGTTCTATCGATCATATAAGCATAATATGGCTAATAATATGAGTTAGATTGATAATAATAAGAGTAATGAGTATAGTAATTGTAGTTCTATCGATCATATCTGCATAATATGGTTAATAATATGAGTTAGATTGATAATAATAAGAGTAATAAGTATAGTATTTGTCGTTCTATCGATCATATAAGCATAATATGGCTAATAATATGAGTTTGATTGATAATAATAAGAGTAATAAGTATAGTAATTGTCGTTCTATCGGTCATTTAAGCATAATATGGCTAATAATATGAGTCAGATTGATAATAATAACAGTAATAAGTATAGTAATTGTCGTTCTATCGATAATATAAGCATAATATGGCTAATAATATGAGTTAGATTGATAATACTAAGAGTAGTGAGTATAGTAATTGTCGTTCTATCGATCATATAAGCATAATATGGCTAATAATATGAGTTAGATTGATAATAATAAGAGTAATGAGTATAGTAATTGTAGTTCTATCGATCATATCTGCATAATATGGTTAATAATATGAGTTAGAATGATAATAATAAGAGTAATAAGTATAGTAATTGTCGTTCTATCGATCATATAAGCACAATATGGCTAATAATATGAGTTAGATTGATAATAATAAGTGTAATAAGTATAGTAATTGTCGTTCTATCGATCATAATTGTATAATATGGTTAATAATATGAGTTACATTGATAATAATAAGAGCAATGAGTATAGTAATTGTCGTACTATCGATCATATAAGCATAATATGGCTAATAATATGAGTTAGATTGATAATAATAAGTGTAAAAAGTATAGTAATTGTCGTTCGATCGATCATATCTGCATAATATGGTTAATAATATGAGTTACATTGATAATAATAAGAGTAATGAGTATAGTAATTGTCGTTCTATCGATCATTTAAGCATAATATGGCGAATAATATGAGTTGGGTAGATAAAAATAAGAATAATAAGTATAGTAATTGTCGTTCTATCGATCATATAAGCATAATATGGCTAATAATATGAGTTAGGTTGATAATAATAAGAGTAATATATATAGTAAATGTCGTGCTATCGATCATATCTGCATAATATGGTTAATAATATGAGTTAGATTGATAATAATGAGTGTAATAAGTATAGTAATTGTCGTTCTGTCGATCATATTAGCATAATATGGTTAATAATATGAGTTAGATTGATAATAATAAGAGTAATGAGTATAGTAATTGCCATTCTTTCGATCATATCTGCATAATATGGTTAACAATATGAGTTAGATTGATAATAATAAGAGTAATAAGTATAGTAATTGTCGTTATATCGATCATATAACCATAATATGGCTAATAGCATGAGTTAGATTGATAATAATAAGAGTAATAAGTATAGTAATTGTCGTTCTCTCGATCATATAAGCATAATATGGCTAATAATATGAGTTAGATTGATAATAATAAGAGTAATGAGTATAGTAATTGTAGCTCTATCGATCATATCTGCTTAATATGCTTAATAATATGAGTTAGAATGATAATAATAAGAGTAATAAGTATAGTAATTGTCGTTCTATCGATCATATCTGCATAATATGGTTAATAATATGAGTTAGATTGATAATAGTGAGTGTAATAAGTATAGTGAATGTCGTTCTATCGATCATATCAGCATAATACGGGTAATAATATGAGTTGGATTGATAATAATAAGAGTAATGAGTGTAGTAATTGTAGGTCTATCGATCATATAAGCATAATATGGCTAATAATATGAGTCAGATTCATAATAATAACAGTAATAAGTATAGTATTTGTCGTTCTATCGATCATATAAGCATAATATGGCTAATAATATGAGTTAGATTCATAATAATAAGAGTAATAAGTATAGTAATTGTCGTTCTATCGATCATACAAGCATAATATGGCTAATAATATGAGTTAGATTGATAATAATAAGAGTAATAAGTATAGTAATTGTCGTTCTCTCGATCATATAAGCATAATATGGCTAATAATATGAGTTAGAGTGATAACACTAAGAGTAGTGAGTACAGTAATTCTCATTCCATCGATCATATAAGCATAATATGGCTAATAATATGAGTTAGATTGATAATAATAGCAGTAATAAGTACAGTAATTGTCGTTCTATCGATAATATAAGCATAATGTGGCTAATAATATGAGTTAGATTGATAATAATAACAGTAATAAGTATAGTAATTGTCGTTCTATCGATAATATAAGCATAATATGGCTAATAATATGAGTTAGATTGATAATACTAAGAGTAGTGAGTACAGTAATTCTCGTTCTATCGATCATATAAGCATAATATGGCTAATAATATGAGTTAGATTGATAATAATAAGAGTAATGAGTATAGTAATTGTAGTTCTATCGATCATTGAAGCATAATATGGCTAATAATATGAGTTAGATTGATAATAATAAGAGTAATGAGTATAGTAATTGTAGTTCTATCGATCATATCTGCATAATATGGTTAATAATATGAGTTAGATTGATAATAATAAGAGTAATAAGTATAGTATTTGTCGTTCTATCGATCATATAAGCATAATATGGCTAATAATATGAGTTAGATTGATAATAATAAGAGTAATAAGTATAATAATTGTCGTTCTATCGATCATATAAGCATAATATGGCTAATAACATGAGTTAGATTGATAATAATAAGTGTAATAAGTATAGTAATTGTCGTTCTATCGATCATAATTGCATAATATGGTTAATAATATGAGTTAGATTGATAATAATAAGAGTAATGAGTATAGTAATTGTAGCTCTATCGATCATATCTGCTTAATATGGTTAATAATATGAGTTAGAATGATAATAATAAGAGTAATAAGTATAGCAATTGTCGTTCTATCGATCATATCTGCATAATATGGTTAATAATATGAGTTAGATTGATAATAGTGAGAGTAATAAGTATAGTGAATGTCGTTCTATCGATCATATCAGCATAATACGGGTAATAATATGAGTTGGGTTGATAAAAATAAGAATAATAAGTATAGTAATTGTCGTTCTATCGATCATATAAGCATAATATGGCTAATAATATGAGTTAGGTTGATAATAATAAGAGTAATAAGTATAGTAAATGTCGTGCTATCGATCATATCTGCATAATATGGTTAATAATATGAGTTAGATTGATAATAAAGAGTGTAATAAGTATAGTAATTGTCGTTCTGTCGATCATATTAGCATAATATGGTTAATAATATGAGTTAGATTGATAATAATAAGAGTAATAAGTATAGTATTTGTCGTTCTATCGATCATATAAGCATAATATGGCTAATAATACGAGTTAGGTTGATAATAATAAGAGTAATAAGTATAGTAATTGTCGTTCTATCGATCATATAAGCACAATATGGCTAATAATATGAGTTAGATTGATAATAATAAGAGTAATGAGTATAGTAATTGTCATTCTATCGATCATATCTGCATAATATGGTTAACAATATGAGTTAGATTGATAATAATAAGAGTAATAAGTATAGTAATTGTCGTTATATCGATCATATAACCATAATATGGCTAATAGCATGAGTTGGATTGATAATAATAAGAGTAATAAGTATAGTAATTGTCGTTCTATCGATCATATCTGCATAATATGGTTAATAATATGAGTTAGATTGATAATAGTGAGTGTAATAAATATAGTAATTGTCGTTCTATCGCTCATGTAATCACAATATGGCTAATAATATGAGTTAGATTGATAATAATAAGAGTAATAAGTATAGTAATTGTCGTTCTATCGATCATATAAGCATAATATGGCTAATAATATGAGTTAGATTGATAATAATAAGTGTAATAAGTATAGTAATTGTCGTTCTATCGATCATAATTGCATAATATGGTTAATAATATGAGTTAGATTGATAATAATAAGAGTAATGAGTATAGTAATTATAGCTCTATCGATCATATCTGCTTAATATGGTTAATAATATGAGTTAGAATGATAATAATAAGAGTAATAAGTATAGTAATTGTCGTTCTATCGATCATATCTGCATAATATGGTTAATAATATGAGTTAGATTGATAATAGTGAGTGTAATAAGTATAGTGAATGTCGTTCTATCGATCATATCAGCATAATACGGGTAATAATATGAGTTGGATTGATAATAATAAGAGTAATGAGTGTAGTAATTATAGCTCTATCGATCATATCTGCTTAATATGGTTAATAATATGAGTCAGATTCATAATAATAACAGTAATAAGTATAGTATTTGTCGTTCTGTCGATCATATAAGCATAATATGGCTAATAATATGAGTTAGATTCATAATAATAAGAGTAATAAGTATAGTAATTGTCGTTCTATCGATCATACAAGCATAATATGGCTAATAATATGAGTTAGATTCATAATAATAAGAGTAATAAGTATAGTAATTGTCGTTCTATCGATCATACAAGCATAATATGGCTAATAATATGAGTTAGATTGATAATAATAAGAGTAATAAGTATAGTAATTGTCGTTCTCTCGATCATATAAGCATAATATGGCTAATAATATGAGTTAGAGTGATAACACTAAGAGTAGTGAGTACAGTAATTCTCATTCCATCGATCATATAAGCATAATATGGCTAATAATATGAGTTAGATTGATAATAATAGCAGTAATAAGTACAGTAATTGTCGTTCTATCGATAATATAAGCATAATGTGGCTAATAATATGAGTTAGATTGATAATAATAACAGTAATAAGTATAGTAATTGTCGTTCTATCGATAATATAAGCATAATATGGCTAATAATATGAGTTAGATTGATAATACTAAGAGTAGTGAGTACAGTAATTCTCGTTCTATCGATCATATAAGCATAATATGGCTAATAATATGAGTTAGATTGATAATAATAAGAGTAATGAGTATAGTAATTGTAGTTCTATCGATCATTGAAGCATAATATGGCTAATAATATGAGTTAGATTGATAATAATAAGAGTAATGAGTATAGTAATTGTAGTTCTATCGATCATATCTGCATAATATGGTTAATAATATGAGTTAGATTGATAATAATAAGAGTAATAAGTATAGTATTTGTCGTTCTATCGATCATATAAGCATAATATGGCTAATAATATGAGTTAGATTGATAATAATAAGAGTAATAAGTATAATAATTGTCGTTCTATCGATCATATAAGCATAATATGGCTAATAACATGAGTTAGATTGATAATAATAAGTGTAATAAGTATAGTAATTGTCGTTCTATCGATCATAATTGCATAATATGGTTAATAATATGAGTTAGAGTGATAACACTAAGAGTAGTGAGTACAGTAATTCTCATTCCATCGATCATATAAGCATAATATGGCTAATAATATGAGTTAGATTGATAATAATAGCAGTAATAAGTACAGTAATTGTCGTTCTATCGATAATATAAGCATAATGTGGCTAATAATATGAGTTAGATTGATAATAATAACAGTAATAAGTATAGTAATTGTCGTTCTATCGATAATATAAGCATAATATGGCTAATAATATGAGTTAGATTGATAATACTAAGAGTAGTGAGTACAGTAATTCTCGTTCTATCGATCATATAAGCATAATATGGCTAATAATATGAGTTAGATTGATAATAATAAGAGTAATGAGTATAGTAATTGTAGTTCTATCGATCATTGAAGCATAATATGGCTAATAATATGAGTTAGATTGATAATAATAAGAGTAATGAGTATAGTAATTGTAGTTCTATCGATCATATCTGCATAATATGGTTAATAATATGAGTTAGATTGATAATGGTGAGTGTAATAAATATAGTCATTGTCGTTCTATCGCTCATGTAATCACAATATGGCTAATAATATGAGTTAGATTGATAATAATAAGAGTAATAAGTATAGTAATTGTCGTTCTATCGATCATATAAGCATAATATGGCTAATAATATGAGTTAGATTGATAATAATAAGTGTAATAAGTACAGTAATTGTCGTTCTATCGATCATAATTGCATAATATGGTTAATAATATGAGTTAGATTGATAATAATAAGAGTAATGAGTATAGTAATTATAGCTCTATCGATCATATCTGCTTAATATGGTTAATAATATGAGTTAGAATGATAATACTAAGAGTAATAAGTATAGTAATTGTCGTTCTATCGATCATATCTGCATAATATGGTTAATAATATGAGTTAGATTGATAATAGTGAGTGTAATAAGTATAGTGAATGTCGTTCTATCGATCATATCAGCATAATACGGGTAATAATATGAGTTGGATTGATAATAATAAGAGTAATGAGTGTAGTAATTGTAGGTCTATCGATCATATAAGCATAATATGGCTAATAATATGAGTCAGATTCATAATAATAACAGTAATAAGTATAGTATTTGTCGTTCTATCGATCATATAAGCATAATATGGCTAATAATATGAGTTAGATTCATAATAATAAGAGTAATAAGTATAGTAATTGTCGTTCTATCGATCATACAAGCATAATATGGCTAATAATATGAGTTAGATTGATAATAATAAGAGTAATAAGTATAGTAATTGTCGTTCTCTCGATCATATAAGCATAATATGGCTAATAATACTAGTTAGAGTGATAACACTAAGAGTAGTGAGTACAGTAATTCTCATTCCATCGATCATATAAGCATAATATGGCTAATAATATGAGTTAGATTGATAATAATAGCAGTAATAAGTACAGTAATTGTCGTTCTATCGATAATATAAGCATAATATGGCTAATAATATGAGTTAGATTGATAATAATAACAGTAATAAGTATAGTAATTGTCGTTCTATCGATCATATAAGCATAATATGGCTAATAATATGAGTTAGATTGATAATAATAAGAGTAATGAGTATAGTAATTGTAGTTCTATCGATCATATCTGCATAATATGGTTAATAATATGAGTTAGAATGATAATAATAAGAGTAATAAGTATAGTAATTGTCGTTCTATCGATCATATAAGCACAATATGGCTAATAATATGAGTTAGATTGATAATAATAAGTGTAATAAGTATAGTAATTGTCGTTCTATCGATCATAATTGTATAATATGGTTAATAATATGAGTTACATTGATAATAATAAGAGCAATGAGTATAGTAATTGTCGTACTATCGATCATATAAGCATAATATGGCTAATAATATGAGTTAGATTGATAATAATAAGTGTAAAAAGTATAGTAATTGTCGTTCGATCGATCATATCTGCATAATATGGTTAATAATATGAGTTACATTGATAATAATAAGAGTAATGAGTATAGTAATTGTCGTACTATCGATCATATAAGCATAATATGGCTAATAACGTGAGTTAGATTGGTAATAGTGAGTGCAATAAATATAGTAATTGTCGTTCTATCGCTCATATAAGCACAATATGGCTAATAATATGAGTTAGATTGATAATAATAAGAGTAATAAGTATAGTAATTGTCGTTCTATCGATCATACAAGCATAATATGGCTAATAATATGAGTTAGATTGATAATAATAAGTGTAATAAGTATAGTAATTGTCGTTCTATCGATCATATAAGCATAATATGGCTAACAATATGAGTTAGATTGATAATAATAAGAGTAATGAGTATAGTAATTGTAGCTCTATCGATCATATCTGCTTAATATGGTTAATAATATGAGTTAGTTTGATAATAGTGAGTGTAATAAGTATAGTGAATGTCGTTCTATCGATCATATCAGCATAATATGGGTAATAATATGAGTTGGATTGATAATAATAAGAGTAATGAGTATAGTAATTGTAGTTCTATCGATCATATAAGCATAATATGGCTAATAATATGAGTAAGATTCATAATAATAAGAGTAATAAGTATAGTAATCGTCGTTCTATCGATCATTTAAGCATAATATGGCGAATAATATGAGTTGGGTAGATAAAAATAAGAATAATAAGTATAGTAATTGTCGTTCTATCGATCATATAAGCATAATATGGCTAATAATATGAGTTAGGTTGATAATAATAAGAGTAATATATATAGTAAATGTCGTGCTATCGATCATATCTGCATAATATGGTTAATAATATGAGTTAGATTGATAATAATGAGTGTAATAAGTATAGTAATTGTCGTTCTGTCGATCATATTAGCATAATATGGTTAATAATATGAGTTAGATTGATAATAATAAGAGTAATGAGTATAGTAATTGCCATTCTTTCGATCATATCTGCATAATATGGTTAACAATATGAGTTAGATTGATAATAATAAGAGTAATAAGTATAGTAATTGTCGTTATATCGATCATATAACCATAATATGGCTAATAGCATGAGTTAGATTGATAATAATAAGAGTAATAAGTATAGTAATTGTCGTTCTCTCGATCATATAAGCATAATATGGCTAATAATATGAGTTAGATTGATAATAATAAGAGTAATGAGTATAGTAATTGTAGCTCTATCGATCATATCTGCTTAATATGCTTAATAATATGAGTTAGAATGATAATAATAAGAGTAATAAGTATAGTAATTGTCGTTCTATCGATCATATCTGCATAATATGGTTAATAATATGAGTTAGATTGATAATAGTGAGTGTAATAAGTATAGTGAATGTCGTTCTATCGATCATATCAGCATAATACGGGTAATAATATGAGTTGGATTGATAATAATAAGAGTAATGAGTGTAGTAATTGTAGGTCTATCGATCATATAAGCATAATATGGCTAATAATATGAGTCAGATTCATAATAATAACAGTAATAAGTATAGTATTTGTCGTTCTATCGATCATATAAGCATAATATGGCTAATAATATGAGTTAGATTCATAATAATAAGAGTAATAAGTATAGTAATTGTCGTTCTATCGATCATACAAGCATAATATGGCTAATAATATGAGTTAGATTGATAATAATAAGAGTAATAAGTATAGTAATTGTCGTTCTCTCGATCATATAAGCATAATATGGCTAATAATATGAGTTAGAGTGATAACACTAAGAGTAGTGAGTACAGTAATTCTCATTCCATCGATCATATAAGCATAATATGGCTAATAATATGAGTTAGATTGATAATAATAGCAGTAATAAGTACAGTAATTGTCGTTCTATCGATAATATAAGCATAATGTGGCTAATAATATGAGTTAGATTGATAATAATAACAGTAATAAGTATAGTAATTGTCGTTCTATCGATAATATAAGCATAATATGGCTAATAATATGAGTTAGATTGATAATACTAAGAGTAGTGAGTACAGTAATTCTCGTTCTATCGATCATATAAGCATAATATGGCTAATAATATGAGTTAGATTGATAATAATAAGAGTAATGAGTATAGTAATTGTAGTTCTATCGATCATTGAAGCATAATATGGCTAATAATATGAGTTAGATTGATAATAATAAGAGTAATGAGTATAGTAATTGTAGTTCTATCGATCATATCTGCATAATATGGTTAATAATATGAGTTAGATTGATAATAATAAGAGTAATAAGTATAGTATTTGTCGTTCTATCGATCATATAAGCATAATATGGCTAATAATATGAGTTAGATTGATAATAATAAGAGTAATAAGTATAATAATTGTCGTTCTATCGATCATATAAGCATAATATGGCTAATAACATGAGTTAGATTGATAATAATAAGTGTAATAAGTATAGTAATTGTCGTTCTATCGATCATAATTGCATAATATGGTTAATAATATGAGTTAGATTGATAATAATAAGAGTAATGAGTATAGTAATTGTAGCTCTATCGATCATATCTGCTTAATATGGTTAATAATATGAGTTAGAATGATAATAATAAGAGTAATAAGTATAGCAATTGTCGTTCTATCGATCATATCTGCATAATATGGTTAATAATATGAGTTAGATTGATAATAGTGAGAGTAATAAGTATAGTGAATGTCGTTCTATCGATCATATCAGCATAATACGGGTAATAATATGAGTTGGGTTGATAAAAATAAGAATAATAAGTATAGTAATTGTCGTTCTATCGATCATATAAGCATAATATGGCTAATAATATGAGTTAGGTTGATAATAATAAGAGTAATAAGTATAGTAAATGTCGTGCTATCGATCATATCTGCATAATATGGTTAATAATATGAGTTAGATTGATAATAAAGAGTGTAATAAGTATAGTAATTGTCGTTCTGTCGATCATATTAGCATAATATGGTTAATAATATGAGTTAGATTGATAATAATAAGAGTAATAAGTATAGTATTTGTCGTTCTATCGATCATATAAGCATAATATGGCTAATAATACGAGTTAGGTTGATAATAATAAGAGTAATAAGTATAGTAATTGTCGTTCTATCGATCATATAAGCACAATATGGCTAATAATATGAGTTAGATTGATAATAATAAGAGTAATGAGTATAGTAATTGTCATTCTATCGATCATATCTGCATAATATGGTTAACAATATGAGTTAGATTGATAATAATAAGAGTAATATGTATAGTAATTGTCGTTATATCGATCATATAACCATAATATGGCTAATAGCATGAGTTGGATTGATAATAATAAGAGTAATAAGTATAGTAATTGTCGTTCTATCGATCATATCTGCATAATATGGTTAATAATATGAGTTAGATTGATAATAGTGAGTGTAATAAATATAGTAATTGTCGTTCTATCGCTCATGTAATCACAATATGGCTAATAATATGAGTTAGATTGATAATAATAAGAGTAATAAGTATAGTAATTGTCGTTCTATCGATCATATAAGCATAATATGGCTAATAATATGAGTTAGATTGATAATAATAAGTGTAATAAGTATAGTAATTGTCGTTCTATCGATCATAATTGCATAATATGGTTAATAATATGAGTTAGATTGATAATAATAAGAGTAATGAGTATAGTAATTATAGCTCTATCGATCATATCTGCTTAATATGGTTAATAATATGAGTTAGAATGATAATAATAAGAGTAATAAGTATAGTAATTGTCGTTCTATCGATCATATCTGCATAATATGGTTAATAATATGAGTTAGATTGATAATAGTGAGTGTAATAAGTATAGTGAATGTCGTTCTATCGATCATATCAGCATAATACGGGTAATAATATGAGTTGGATTGATAATAATAAGAGTAATGAGTGTAGTAATTGTAGGTCTATCGATCATATAAGCATAATATGGCTAATAATATGAGTCAGATTCATAATAATAACAGTAATAAGTATAGTATTTGTCGTTCTGTCGATCATATAAGCATAATATGGCTAATAATATGAGTTAGATTCATAATAATAAGAGTAATAAGTATAGTAATTGTCGTTCTATCGATCATACAAGCATAATATGGCTAATAATATGAGTTAGATTGATAATAATAAGAGTAATAAGTATAGTAATTGTCGTTCTCTCGATCATATAAGCATAATATGGCTAATAATACTAGTTAGAGTGATAACACTAAGAGTAGTGAGTACAGTAATTCTCATTCCATCGATCATATAAGCATAATATGGCTAATAATATGAGTTAGATTGATAATAATAGCAGTAATAAGTACAGTAATTGTCGTTCTATCGATAATATAAGCATAATATGGCTAACAATATGAGTTAGATTGATAATAATAACAGTAATAAGTATAGTAATTGTCGTTCTATCGATAATATAAGCATAATATGGCTAATAATATGAGTTAGATTGATAATACTAAGAGTAGTGAGTACAGTAATTCTCGTTCTATCGATCATATAAGCATAATATGGCTAATAATATGAGTTAGATTGATAATAATAAGAGTAATGAGTATAGTAATTGTAGTTCTATCGATCATTGAAGCATAATATGGCTAATAATATGAGTTAGATTGATAATAATAAGAGTAATGAGTATAGTAATTGTAGTTCTATCGATCATATCTGCATAATATGGTTAATAATATGAGTTAGATTGATAATAATAAGAGTAATAAGTATAGTATTTGTCGTTCTATCGATCATATAAGCATAATATGGCTAATAATATGAGTTTGATTGATAATAATAAGAGTAATAAGTATAGTAATTGTCGTTCTATCGATCATATCTGCATAATATGGTTAATAATATGAGTTACATTGATAATAATAAGAGTAATGAGTATAGTAATTGTCGTACTATCGATCATATAAGCATAATATGGCTAATAACGTGAGTTAGATTGGTAATAGTGAGTGCAATAAATATAGTAATTGTCGTTCTATCGCTCATATAAGCACAATATGGCTAATAATATGAGTTAGATTGATAATAATAAGAGTAATAAGTATAGTAATTGTCGTTCTATCGATCATACAAGCATAATATGGCTAATAATATGAGTTAGATTGATAATAATAAGTGTAATAAGTATAGTAATTGTCGTTCTATCGATCATATAAGCATAATATGGCTAACAATATGAGTTAGATTGATAATAATAAGAGTAATGAGTATAGTAATTGTAGCTCTATCGATCATATCTGCTTAATATGGTTAATAATATGAGTTAGTTTGATAATAGTGAGTGTAATAAGTATAGTGAATGTCGTTCTATCGATCATATCAGCATAATATGGGTAATAATATGAGTTGGATTGATAATAATAAGAGTAATGAGTATAGTAATTGTAGTTCTATCGATCATATAAGCATAATATGGCTAATAATATGAGTAAGATTCATAATAATAAGAGTAATAAGTATAGTAATCGTCGTTCTATCGATCATTTAAGCATAATATGGCGAATAATATGAGTTGGGTAGATAAAAATAAGAATAATAAGTATAGTAATTGTCGTTCTATCGATCATATAAGCATAATATGGCTAATAATATGAGTTAGGTTGATAATAATAAGAGTAATATATATAGTAAATGTCGTGCTATCGATCATATCTGCATAATATGGTTAATAATATGAGTTAGATTGATAATAATGAGTGTAATAAGTATAGTAATTGTCGTTCTGTCGATCATATTAGCATAATATGGTTAATAATATGAGTTAGATTGATAATAATAAGAGTAATGAGTATAGTAATTGCCATTCTTTCGATCATATCTGCATAATATGGTTAACAATATGAGTTAGATTGATAATAATAAGAGTAATAAGTATAGTAATTGTCGTTATATCGATCATATAACCATAATATGGCTAATAGCATGAGTTAGATTGATAATAATAAGAGTAATAAGTATAGTAATTGTCGTTCTCTCGATCATATAAGCATAATATGGCTAATAATATGAGTTAGATTGATAATAATAAGAGTAATGAGTATAGTAATTGTAGCTCTATTGATCATATCTGCTTAATATGCTTAATAATATGAGTTAGAATGATAATAATAAGAGTAATAAGTATAGTAATTGTCGTTCTATCGATCATATCTGCATAATATGGTTAATAATATGAGTTAGATTGATAATAGTGAGTGTAATAAGTATAGTGAATGTCGTTCTATCGATCATATCAGCATAATACGGGTAATAATATGAGTTGGATTGATAATAATAAGAGTAATGAGTGTAGTAATTGTAGGTCTATCGATCATATAAGCATAATATGGCTAATAATATGAGTCAGATTCATAATAATAACAGTAATAAGTATAGTATTTGTCGTTCTATCGATCATATAAGCATAATATGGCTAATAATATGAGTTAGATTCATAATAATAAGAGTAATAAGTATAGTAATTGTCGTTCTATCGATCATACAAGCATAATATGGCTAATAATATGAGTTAGATTGATAATAATAAGAGTAATAAGTATAGTAATTGTCGTTCTCTCGATCATATAAGCATAATATGGCTAATAATATGAGTTAGAGTGATAACACTAAGAGCAGTGAGTACAGTAATTCTCATTCCATCGATCATATAAGCATAATATGGCTAATAATATGAGTTAGATTGATAATAATAGCAGTAATAAGTACAGTAATTGTCGTTCTATCGATAATATAAGCATAATGTGGCTAATAATATGAGTTAGATTGATAATAATAACAGTAATAAGTATAGTAATTGTCGTTCTATCGATAATATAAGCATAATATGGCTAATAATATGAGTTAGATTGATAATACTAAGAGTAGTGAGTACAGTAATTCTCGTTCTATCGATCATATAAGCATAATATGGCTAATAATATGAGTCAGATTCATAATAATAACAGTAATAAGTATAGTATTTGTCGTTCTATCGATCATATAAGCATAATATGGCTAATAATATGAGTTAGATTCATAATAATAAGAGTAATAAGTATAGTAATTGTCGTTCTATCGATCATACAAGCATAATATGGCTAATAATATGAGTTAGATTGATAATAATAAGAGTAATAAGTATAGTAATTGTCGTTCTCTCGATCATATAAGCATAATATGGCTAATAATATGAGTTAGAGTGATAACACTAAGAGTAGTGAGTACAGTAATTCTCATTCCATCGATCATATAAGCATAATATGGCTAATAATATGAGTTAGATTGATAATAATAGCAGTAATAAGTACAGTAATTGTCGTTCTATCGATAATATAAGCATAATGTGGCTAATAATATGAGTTAGATTGATAATAATAACAGTAATAAGTATAGTAATTGTCGTTCTATCGATAATATAAGCATAATATGGCTAATAATATGAGTTAGATTGATAATACTAAGAGTAGTGAGTACAGTAATTCTCGTTCTATCGATCATATAAGCATAATATGGCTAATAATATGAGTTAGATTGATAATAATAAGAGTAATGAGTATAGTAATTGTAGTTCTATCGATCATTGAAGCATAATATGGCTAATAATATGAGTTAGATTGATAATAATAAGAGTAATGAGTATAGTAATTGTAGTTCTATCGATCATATCTGCATAATATGGTTAATAATATGAGTTAGATTGATAATAATAAGAGTAATAAGTATAGTATTTGTCGTTCTATCGATCATATAAGCATAATATGGCTAATAATATGAGTTAGATTGATAATAATAAGAGTAATAAGTATAATAATTGTCGTTCTATCGATCATATAAGCATAATATGGCTAATAACATGAGTTAGATTGATAATAATAAGTGTAATAAGTATAGTAATTGTCGTTCTATCGATCATAATTGCATAATATGGTTAATAATATGAGTTAGAGTGATAACACTAAGAGTAGTGAGTACAGTAATTCTCATTCCATCGATCATATAAGCATAATATGGCTAATAATATGAGTTAGATTGATAATAATAGCAGTAATAAGTACAGTAATTGTCGTTCTATCGATAATATAAGCATAATGTGGCTAATAATATGAGTTAGATTGATAATAATAACAGTAATAAGTATAGTAATTGTCGTTCTATCGATAATATAAGCATAATATGGCTAATAATATGAGTTAGATTGATAATACTAAGAGTAGTGAGTACAGTAATTCTCGTTCTATCGATCATATAAGCATAATATGGCTAATAATATGAGTTAGATTGATAATAATAAGAGTAATGAGTATAGTAATTGTAGTTCTATCGATCATTGAAGCATAATATGGCTAATAATATGAGTTAGATTGATAATAATAAGAGTAATGAGTATAGTAATTGTAGTTCTATCGATCATATCTGCATAATATGGTTAATAATATGAGTTAGATTGATAATGGTGAGTGTAATAAATATAGTCATTGTCGTTCTATCGCTCATGTAATCACAATATGGCTAATAATATGAGTTAGATTGATAATAATAAGAGTAATAAGTATAGTAATTGTCGTTCTATCGATCATATAAGCATAATATGGCTAATAATATGAGTTAGATTGATAATAATAAGTGTAATAAGTACAGTAATTGTCGTTCTATCGATCATAATTGCATAATATGGTTAATAATATGAGTTAGATTGATAATAATAAGAGTAATGAGTATAGTAATTATAGCTCTATCGATCATATCTGCTTAATATGGTTAATAATATGAGTTAGAATGATAATACTAAGAGTAATAAGTATAGTAATTGTCGTTCTATCGATCATATCTGCATAATATGGTTAATAATATGAGTTAGATTGATAATAGTGAGTGTAATAAGTATAGTGAATGTCGTTCTATCGATCATATCAGCATAATACGGGTAATAATATGAGTTGGATTGATAATAATAAGAGTAATGAGTGTAGTAATTGTAGGTCTATCGATCATATAAGCATAATATGGCTAATAATATGAGTCAGATTCATAATAATAACAGTAATAAGTATAGTATTTGTCGTTCTATCGATCATATAAGCATAATATGGCTAATAATATGAGTTAGATTCATAATAATAAGAGTAATAAGTATAGTAATTGTCGTTCTATCGATCATACAAGCATAATATGGCTAATAATATGAGTTAGATTGATAATAATAAGAGTAATAAGTATAGTAATTGTCGTTCTCTCGATCATATAAGCATAATATGGCTAATAATACTAGTTAGAGTGATAACACTAAGAGTAGTGAGTACAGTAATTCTCATTCCATCGATCATATAAGCATAATATGGCTAATAATATGAGTTAGATTGATAATAATAGCAGTAATAAGTACAGTAATTGTCGTTCTATCGATAATATAAGCATAATATGGCTAATAATATGAGTTAGATTGATAATAATAACAGTAATAAGTATAGTAATTGTCGTTCTATCGATAATATAAGCATAATATGGCTAATAATATGAGTTAGATTGATAATACTAAGAGTAGTGAGTACAGTAATTCTCGTTCTATCGATCATATAAGCATAATATGGCTAATAATATGAGTTAGATTGATAATAATAAGAGTAATGAGTATAGTAATTGTAGTTCTATCGATCATTGAAGCATAATATGGCTAATAATATGAGTTTGATTGATAATAATAAGAGTAATAAGTATAGTAATTGTCGTTCTATCGATCATATCTGCATAATATGGTTAATAATATGAGTTAGATTGATAATAGTGAGTGTAATAAGTATAGTGAATGTCGTTCTATCGATCATATCAGCATAATATGGGTAATAATATGAGTTGGGTTGATAATAATAAGAGTAATGAGTATAGTAATTGTAGTTCTATCGATCATATAAGCATAATGTGGCTAATAATATGAGTTAGATTGATAATAATAAGAGTAATAAGTATAGTATTTGTCGTTCTATCGATCATATAAGCATAATATGGCTAATAATATGAGTTTGATTGATAATAATAAGAGTAATAAGTATAGTAATTGTCGTTCTACCGGTCATTTAAGCATAATATGGCTAATAATATGAGTCAGATTGATAATAATAACAGTAATAAGTATAGTAATTGTCGTTCTATCGATAATATAAGCATAATATGGCTAATAATATGAGTTAGATTGATAATACTAAGAGTAGTGAGTATAGTAATTGTCGTTCTATCGATCATATAAGCATAATATGGCTAATAATATGAGTTAGATTGATAATAATAAGAGTAATGAGTATAGTAATTGTAGTTCTATCGATCATATCTGCATAATATGGTTAATAATATGAGTTAGAATGATAATAATAAGAGTAATAAGTATAGTAATTGTCGTTCTATCGATCATATCTGCATAATATGGTTAATAATATGAGTTAGATTGATAATAGTGAGTGTAATAAGTATAGTGAATGTCGTTCTATCGATCATATCAGCATAATATGGGTAATAATATGAGTTGGGTTGATAATAATAAGAGTAATGAGTATAGTAATTGTAGTTCTATCGATCATATAAGCATAATGTGGCTAATAATATGAGTTAGATTGATAATAATAAGAGTAATAAGTATAGTATTTGTCGTTCTATCGATCATATAAGCATAATATGGCTAATAATATGAGTTTGATTGATAATAATAAGAGTAATAAGTATAGTAATTGTCGTTCTACCGGTCATTTAAGCATAATATGGCTAATAATATGAGTCAGATTGATAATAATAACAGTAATAAGTATAGTAATTGTCGTTCTATCGATAATATAAGCATAATATGGCTAATAATATGAGTTAGATTGATAATACTAAGAGTAGTGAGTATAGTAATTGTCGTTCTATCGATCATATAAGCATAATATGGCTAATAATATGAGTTAGATTGATAATAATAAGAGTAATGAGTATAGTAATTGTAGTTCTATCGATCATATCTGCATAATATGGTTAATAATATGAGTTAGAATGATAATAATAAGAGTAATAAGTATAGTAATTGTCGTTCTATCGATCATATCTGCATAATATGGTTAATAATATGAGTTAGATTGATAATAGTGAGTGTAATAAGTATAGTGAATGTCGTTCTATCGATCATATCAGCATAATATGGGTAATAATATGAGTTGGGTTGATAATAATAAGAGTAATGAGTATAGTAATTGTAGTTCTATCGATCATATAAGCATAATGTGGCTAATAATATGAGTTAGATTGAGAATAATAAGAGTAATAAGTATAGTATTTGTCGTTCTATCGATCATATAAGCATAATATGGCTAATAATATGAGTTTGATTGATAATAATAAGAGTAATAAGTATAGTAATTGTCGTTCTACCGGTCATTTAAGCATAATATGGCTAATAATATGAGTCAGATTGATAATAATAACAGTAATAAGTATAGTAATTGTCGTTCTATCGATAATATAAGCATAATATGGCTAATAATATGAGTTAGATTGATAATACTAAGAGTAGTGAGTATAGTAATTGTCGTTCTATCGATCATATAATCATAATATGGCTAATAATATGAGTTAGATTGATAATAATAAGAGTAATGAGTATAGTAATTGTAGTTCTATCGATCATATCTGCATAATATGGTTAATAATATGAGTTAGATTGATAATAATAAGAGTAATAAGTATAGTATTTGTCGTTCTATCGATCATATAAGCATAATATGGCTAATAATATGAGTTAGATTGATAATACTAAGAGTAGTGAGTATAGTAATTGTCGTTCTATCGATCATATAAGCATAATATGGCTAATAATATGAGTTAGATTGATAATAATAAGAGTAATGAGTATAGTAATTGTAGTTCTATCGATCATATCTGCATAATATGGTTAATAATATGAGTTAGAATGATAATAATAAGAGTAATAAGTATAGTAATTGTCGTTCTATCGATCATATAAGCACAATATGGCTAATAATATGAGTTAGATTGATAATAATAAGTGTAATAAGTATAGTAATTGTCGTTCTATCGATCATAATTGTATAATATGGTTAATAATATGAGTTACATTGATAATAATAAGAGCAATGAGTATAGTAATTGTCGTACTATCGATCATATAAGCATAATATGGCTAATAACGTGAGTTAGATTGGTAATAGTTTAGTGCAATAAATATAGTAATTGTCGTTCTATCGCTCATATAAGCACAATATGGCTAATAATATGAGTTAGATTGATAATAATAAGAGTAATAAGTATAGTAATTGTCGTTCTATCGATCATACAAGCATAATATGGCTAATAATATGAGTTAGATTGATAATAATAAGTGTAATAAGTATAGTAATTGTCGTTCTATCGATCATATAAGCATAATATGGCTAACAATATGAGTTAGATTGATAATAATAAGAGTAATGAGTATAGTAATTGTAGCTCTATCCATCATATCTGCTTAATATGGTTAATAATATGAGTTAGTTTGATAATAGTGAGTGTAATAAGTATAGTGAATGTCGTTCTATCGATCATATCAGCATAATATGGGTAATAATATGAGTTGGATTGATAATAATAAGAGTAATGAGTATAGTAATTGTAGTTCTATCGATCATATAAGCATAATATGGCTAATAATATGAGTAAGATTCATAATAATAAGAGTAATAAGTATAGTAATCGTCGTTCTATCGATCATTTAAGCATAATATGGCGAATAATATGAGTTGGGTAGATAAAAATAAGAATAATAAGTATAGTAATTGTCGTTCTATCGATCATATAAGCATAATATGGCTAATAATATGAGTTAGGTTGATAATAATAAGAGTAATATATATAGTAAATGTCGTGCTATCGATCATATCTGCATAATATGGTTAATAATATGAGTTAGATTGATAATAATGAGTGTAATAAGTATAGTAATTGTCGTTCTGTCGATCATATTAGCATAATATGGTTAATAATATGAGTTAGATTGATAATAATAAGAGTAATGAGTATAGTAATTGCCATTCTTTCGATCATATCTGCATAATATGGTTAACAATATGAGTTAGATTGATAATAATAAGAGTAATAAGTATAGTAATTGTCGTTATATCGATCATATAACCATAATATGGCTAATAGCATGAGTTAGATTGATAATAATAAGAGTAATAAGTATAGTAATTGTCGTTCTCTCGATCATATAAGCATAATATGGCTAATAATATGAGTTAGATTGATAATAATAAGAGTAATGAGTATAGTAATTGTAGCTCTATCGATCATATCTGCTTAATATGCTTAAAAATATGAGTTAGAATGATAATAATAAGAGTAATAAGTATAGTAATTGTCGTTCTATCGATCATATCTGCATAATATGGTTAATAATATGAGTTAGATTGATAATAGTGAGTGTAATAAGTATAGTGAATGTCGTTCTATCGATCATATCAGCATAATACGGGTAATAATATGAGTTGGATTGATAATAATAAGAGTAATGAGTGTAGTAATTGTAGGTCTATCGATCATATAAGCATAATATGGCTAATAATATGAGTCAGATTCATAATAATAACAGTAATAAGTATAGTATTTGTCGTTCTATCGATCATATAAGCATAATATGGCTAATAATATGAGTTAGATTCATAATAATAAGAGTAATAAGTATAGTAATTGTCGTTCTATCGATCATACAAGCATAATATGGCTAATAATATGAGTTAGATTGATAATAATAAGAGTAATAAGTATAGTAATTGTCGTTCTCTCGATCATATAAGCATAATATGGCTAATAATATGAGTTAGAGTGATAACACTAAGAGTAGTGAGTACAGTAATTCTCATTCCATCGATCATATAAGCATAATATGGCTAATAATATGAGTTAGATTGATAATAATAGCAGTAATAAGTACAGTAATTGTCGTTCTATCGATAATATAAGCATAATGTGGCTAATAATATGAGTTAGATTGATAATAATAACAGTAATAAGTATAGTAATTGTCGTTCTATCGATAATATAAGCATAATATGGCTAATAATATGAGTTAGATTGATAATACTAAGAGTAGTGAGTACAGTAATTCTCGTTCTATCGATCATATAAGCATAATATGGCTAATAATATGAGTTAGATTGATAATAATAAGAGTAATGAGTATAGTAATTGTAGTTCTATCGATCATTGAAGCATAATATGGCTAATAATATGAGTTAGATTGATAATAATAAGAGTAATGAGTATAGTAATTGTAGTTCTATCGATCATATCTGCATAATATGGTTAATAATATGAGTTAGATTGATAATAATAAGAGTAATAAGTATAGTATTTGTCGTTCTACCGATCATATAAGCATAATATGGCTAATAATATGAGTTAGATTGATAATAATAAGAGTAATAAGTATAATAATTGTCGTTCTATCGATCATATAAGCATAATATGGCTAATAACATGAGTTAGATTGATAATAATAAGTGTAATAAGTATAGTAATTGTCGTTCTATCGATCATAATTGCATAATATGGTTAATAATATGAGTTAGATTGATAATAATAAGAGTAATGAGTATAGTAATTGTAGCTCTATCGATCATATCTGCTTAATATGGTTAATAATATGAGTTAGAATGATAATAATAAGAGTAATAAGTATAGCAATTGTCGTTCTATCGATCATATCTGCATAATATGGTTAATAATATGAGTTAGATTGATAATAGTGAGAGTAGTAAGTATAGTGAATGTCGTTCTATCGATCATATCAGCATAATACGGGTAATAATATGAGTTGGGTTGATAAAAATAAGAATAATAAGTATAGTAATTGTCGTTCTATCGATCATATAAGCATAATATGGCTAATAATATGAGTTAGGTTGATAATAATAAGAGTAATAAGTATAGTAAATGTCGTGCTATCGATCATATCTGCATAATATGGTTAATAATATGAGTTAGATTGATAATAAAGAGTGTAATAAGTATAGTAATTGTCGTTCTGTCGATCATATTAGCATAATATGGTTAATAATATGAGTTAGATTGATAATAATAAGAGTAATAAGTATAGTATTTGTCGTTCTATCGATCATATAAGCATAATATGGCTAATAATACGAGTTAGGTTGATAATAATAAGAGTAATAAGTATAGTAATTGTCGTTCTATCGATCATATAAGCATAATATGGCTAATAATATGAGTTTGATTGATAATAATAAGAGTAATAAGTATAGTAATTGTCGTTCTATCGGTCATTTAAGCATAATATGGCTAATAATATGAGTCAGATTGATAATAATAACAGTAATAAGTATAGTAATTGTCGTTCTATCGATAATATAAGCATAATATGGCTAATAATATGAGTTAGATTGATAATACTAAGAGTAGTGAGTATAGTAATTGTCGTTCTATCGATCATATAAGCATAATATGGCTAATAATATGAGTTAGATTGATAATAATAAGAGTAATGAGTATAGTAATTGTAGTTCTATCGATCATATCTGCATAATATGGTTAATAATATGAGTTAGAATGATAATAATAAGAGTAATAAGTATAGTAATTGTCGTTCTATCGATCATATAAGCACAATATGGCTAATAATATGAGTTAGATTGATAATAATAAGTGTAATAAGTATAGTAATTGTCGTTCTATCGATCATAATTGTATAATATGGTTAATAATATGAGTTACATTGATAATAATAAGAGCAATGAGTATAGTGATTGTCGTACTATCGATCATATAAGCATAATATGGCTAATAATATGAGTTAGATTGATAATAATAAGTGTAAAAAGTATAGTAATTGTCGTTCGATCGATCATATCTGCATAATATGGTTAATAATATGAGTTACATTGATAATAATAAGAGTAATGAGTATAGTAATTGTCGTACTATCGATCATATAAGCATAATATGGCTAATAACGTGAGTTAGATTGGTAATAGTTTAGTGCAATAAATATAGTAATTGTCGTTCTATCGCTCATATAAGCACAATATGGCTAATAATATGAGTTAGATTGATAATAATAAGAGTAATAAGTATAGTAATTGTCGTTCTATCGATCATACAAGCATAATATGGCTAATAATATGAGTTAGATTGATAATAATAAGTGTAATAAGTATAGTAATTGTCGTTCTATCGATCATATAAGCATAATATGGCTAACAATATGAGTTAGATTGATAATAATAAGAGTAATGAGTATAGTAATTGTAGCTCTATCGATCATATCTGCTTAATATGGTTAATAATATGAGTTAGTTTGATAATAGTGAGTGTAATAAGTATAGTGAATGTCGTTCTATCGATCATATCAGCATAATATGGGTAATAATATGAGTTGGATTGATAATAATAAGAGTAATGAGTATAGTAATTGTAGTTCTATCGATCATATAAGCATAATATGGCTAATAATATGAGTAAGATTCATAATAATAAGAGTAATAAGTATAGTAATCGTCGTTCTATCGATCATTTAAGCATAATATGGCGAATAATATGAGTTGGGTAGATAAAAATAAGAATAATAAGTATAGTAATTGTCGTTCTATCGATCATATAAGCATAATATGGCTAATAATATGAGTTAGGTTGATAATAATAAGAGTAATATATATAGTAAATGTCGTGCTATCGATCATATCTGCATAATATGGTTAATAATATGAGTTAGATTGATAATAATGAGTGTAATAAGTATAGTAATTGTCGTTCTGTCGATCATATTAGCATAATATGGTTAATAATATGAGTTAGATTGATAATAATAAGAGTAATGAGTATAGTAATTGCCATTCTTTCGATCATATCTGCATAATATGGTTAACAATATGAGTTAGATTGATAATAATAAGAGTAATAAGTATAGTAATTGTCGTTATATCGATCATATAACCATAATATTGCTAATAGCATGAGTTAGATTGATAATAATAAGAGTAATAAGTATAGTAATTGTCGTTCTCTCGATCATATAAGCATAATATGGCTAATAATATGAGTTAGATTGATAATAATAAGAGTAATGAGTATAGTAATTGTAGCTCTATCGATCATATCTGCTTAATATGCTTAAAAATATGAGTTAGAATGATAATAATAAGAGTAATAAGTATAGTAATTGTCGTTCTATCGATCATATCTGCATAATATGGTTAATAATATGAGTTAGATTGATAATAGTGAGTGTAATAAGTATAGTGAATGTCGTTCTATCGATCATATCAGCATAATACGGGTAATAATATGAGTTGGATTGATAATAATAAGAGTAATGAGTGTAGTAATTGTAGGTCTATCGATCATATAAGCATAATATGGCTAATAATATGAGTCAGATTCATAATAATAACAGTAATAAGTATAGTATTTGTCGTTCTATCGATCATATAAGCATAATATGGCTAATAATATGAGTTAGATTCATAATAATAAGAGTAATAAGTATAGTAATTGTCGTTCTATCGATCATACAAGCATAATATGGCTAATAATATGAGTTAGATTGATAATAATAAGAGTAATAAGTATAGTAATTGTCGTTCTCTCGATCATATAAGCATAATATGGCTAATAATATGAGTTAGAGTGATAACACTAAGAGTAGTGAGTACAGTAATTCTCATTCCATCGATCATATAAGCATAATATGGCTAATAATATGAGTTAGATTGATAATAATAGCAGTAATAAGTACAGTAATTGTCGTTCTATCGATAATATAAGCATAATGTGGCTAATAATATGAGTTAGATTGATAATAATAACAGTAATAAGTATAGTAATTGTCGTTCTATCGATAATATAAGCATAATATGGCTAATAATATGAGTTAGATTGATAATACTAAGAGTAGTGAGTACAGTAATTCTCGTTCTATCGATCATATAAGCATAATATGGCTAATAATATGAGTTAGATTGATAATAATAAGAGTAATGAGTATAGTAATTGTAGTTCTATCGATCATTGAAGCATAATATGGCTAATAATATGAGTTAGATTGATAATAATAAGAGTAATGAGTATAGTAATTGTAGTTCTATCGATCATATCTGCATAATATGGTTAATAATATGAGTTAGATTGATAATAAAGAGTGTAATAAGTATAGTAATTGTCGTTCTGTCGATCATATTAGCATAATATGGTTAATAATATGAGTTAGATTGATAATAATAAGAGTAATAAGTATAGTATTTGTCGTTCTATCGATCATATAAGCATAATATGGCTAATAATACGAGTTAGGTTGATAATAATAAGAGTAATAAGTATAGTAATTGTCGTTCTATCGATCATATAAGCACAATATGGCTAATAATATGAGTTAGATTGATAATAATAAGAGTAATGAGTATAGTAATTGTCATTCTATCGATCATATCTGCATAATATGGTTAACAATATGAGTTAGATTGATAATAATAAGAGTAATAAGTATAGTAATTGTCGTTATATCGATCATATAACCATAATATGGCTAATAGCATGAGTTGGATTGATAATAATAAGAGTAATAAGTATAGTAATTGTCGTTCTATCGATCATATCTGCATAATATGGTTAATAATATGAGTTAGATTGATAATAGTGAGTGTAATAAATATAGTAATTGTCGTTCTATCGCTCATGTAATCACAATATGGCTAATAATATGAGTTAGATTGATAATAATAAGAGTAATAAGTATAGTAATTGTCGTTCTATCGATCATATAAGCATAATATGGCTAATAATATGAGTTAGATTGATAATAATAAGTGTAATGAGTATAGTAATTGTCGTTCTATCGATCATAATTGCATAATATGGTTAATAATATGAGTTAGATTGATAATAATAAGAGTAATGAGTATAGTAATTGTAGCTCTATCGATCATATCTGCTTAATATGGTTAATAATATGAGTTAGAATGATAATAATAAGAGTAATAAGTATAGTAATTGTCGTTCTATCGATCATATCTGCATAATATGGTTAATAATATGAGTTAGATTGATAATAGTGAGTGTAATAAGTATAGTGAATGTCGTTCTATCGATCATATCAGCATAATACGGGTAATAATATGAGTTGGATTGATAATAATAAGAGTAATGACTGTAGTAATTGTAGGTCTATCGATCATATAAGCATAATATGGCTAATAATATGAGT